>NW_026849475.1:0-136804 GCF_030869305.1 Colletotrichum tamarilloi | reverse complement strand
CGATCCCAATACGAAGTTCGCGAACATCAGGGATATCCATCGGGCTCAAATCGAAGCGGGTGAAAAGGAGGTTATCACGGCTGAATCCAGCGACTCTGAATGCCCTAGTGAGGCTGGCAGCTGTATTGTAGTGGGTGTGGTTGAGGATCAATAGTTAATAGTAATGAGGAGGTTGGGTTGTGATCCCATCGTTTTTGTGGTGCCAGAAACAGGGGGGTGCCAGGAAGTGGGTATGTTGACTTATCCCAGAAGCCCGGCAGCCCGGGTTCCCCGCATGACCCCGCCTCCGCATCGTCAACCGCCAACCGAACAACATCGTGCAAACTTAGTCATGAACGTGGAGATCTACAGACCTGTTCGTCCATCCTCCTTCATGATTCGTGCAAAATCCACCCGGTCGAACGGGAACGATGTAACTCCAATGCTGGCCCCAAGACATTCGGCGCGAGAGTTCGTTGCGACGGAGTAGATACGACGCTGATGTCGCGGAGATTCGGCCGGGAAAAGCCCGATTTGACGATGCTAGGAAACTATTCAATCCTTGGGCACCGTCGCGGTTTGCCGGTGGGAGGTAGCGCTAGGGTCTTCTGTCTTTCAGCTGATGTTCTGAGCCAATCCTGTCATTCATCACTTTTTCAACCGTCAGCCACTGGACCCCGTGTTCTCAGCCCAGCTCAAAGGACCTGTTACACGTTGTTTGAACATGCACTATACCTGGGCTGTTGGCGTGCTTTGCACTCTACTTGCTTCAGCTTCCAAGGTTTGTTCCCAGGAGACTGAAGACACCGCTGGACGCAAGACTTGTGTTGTCAAGGCCAGCGGGACCAACACGACCGACGACGCTCCTGCTATACTCGAGGCATTCACGCAGTGCGGCCGGCGCGGCAAGGTCGTGTTCGAGCCAACGACATACTTTGTCAACTCCGCTCTGAATGTCACTTGGCTGGACGACGTCGAGATTGATCTTCAGGGAACTCTGCTGGTACGTCACTGTTCCACGACAGGCTTGTTGGCCCCCTTCCCGATCTTGGTTCAATTTGAGTGATGCGCCAAGCCAAACAATACCAAGACTTTCGTTTTATGGCGATCAGCTAACGTGAGACTACCGGCTGTTAGTGGAGTACGAACATCTCGTACTGGCTTGCCAACTCGCTGGACGTGGGGTATCAGAATCAGTCCACTGCATTCATCCTCGGCGGCAACAATGTTCGTCTCAACGGCCATGGGCAAGGCACTTTCGATGGTAACGGCGACTACTGGTATGAGTGGATCAGACAGCAGGCCAACACTTCTAACTATCCTGGTCGTCCGCATGCTCTCACTCTCAACGGGTTGAGAAACTCTGTTGTGAAGGGGGTAAACTTCTTGAGAAGTCAGATGTGGTAAGTACATGTTCCCATACCTTAGTATAAGATAGAACGTCACTCATTCTGGCAGGACCTTGTCCATAATCTACTCTCACAACGTTGTCCTCGATGGTATCTTGGTCAACAACACCGGAAACCGATTCCAAAGCTGTACGTCTAGGACAACTTGCTTTAGACTCTGCCTTTAGCAAGAGAATGAGTCTCGCTGACTTCGCATAGCGAACACGGACGGAGCCGACACGATCCGGTCCTCCGGCATCAAGTTCAATAACTGGACTGTCTACAGTGGCGACGATAGCATCTCTCTCAAGGCAAACAGCACTGATGTCAGCATTACAAACTCCAAGTTCTACAATGGCTTAGGTATTGCGCTTGGTAGCATTGGGCAATACAACGACCAGTTTGAGACCATCGAGAGGCTGAAAGTCGAGAATTGCTTCTTTGACAACACGTTGCATGCCGTTAGTCCTCCTCGCCCTTCTCTTCCAAATCCAAGAGAGCCCGTCAGTGCTAACGATGTCCTCAGGTCTACTTCAAAACTTGGACGGATGATCAGAACGGCTACCCTCCCAATGGCGGCGGCGGCGGGCTTGGTTGTAAGTCTGAAGCTGTGAACACGCAGTAACACTCCTGGTGAGGATTTCTCTAACGACCTTGACTCTGCAGTTGCGTCGGATATGTCTTTCAAGAACCTCACTGTTCAGGGCATGCGCGGTGCTGCATTTGCAATCTCCCAGTGCACCCGTTTCCGCGGCGCACCTGGAGTGGGCAACTGCACCAACTCGCAATTCCAGATTCGTGACATCACCCTCAATGGCATGGTCGGCACGACCAAGTCATCCCGCGTTGCCAGTCTCCAATGCAGTGCTGTTGCACCCTGCACCAACATCGGTCTCTTCGATGTCGACCTGGAGTTTGCCAACGGGACTGCTGCCACTTCATACCTTTGCGGAAATGCTGTGAGCCCGCAGGGCTTCAATTGTACTGGGGCTCCATGTGTTGGAGGAAGCGCAACGGGTGAATGTTGAGCGAGGATTTCCGAGACTCATGATCATTGAGGGCAGGTGATAATCTGGTCGATATTATGTGTCAGAGCCGACGTGTTGTTCCGGCGGTTCCGGAGAAGCCGAGGTTGGGTGCCAAAGCCTTGCGCAACAATGCCTCATTCGAATGGCAACTGCGGGTACAGAAATGCAAAATCTTTGATCGATTGGGTCGTTTGTTTTCTTTCAGTGGCCAGAATTCGCCTTCTTCATTCGACCATCCAAGCTTCGTGACATCCGAATGCGAGACAAATAAACAAGCAATCAATTTGTCTCGGCTTGCCTCTGTTCGTTACGAACTATCCACTTCGATGTCCGACTTCCTCAACGGGTTGTTTGGAAACTGTCCGTAGACATTCCTGCTTGGGCGCGAAAGCGGGAACCATTCGCAGTGTCGGTGAAGCTTCATGGCAAGTCTTTTGGCGACTACTCCAAATGAAATGACTCGTGCGAGACCGTGGCGTCTCGGCCCGTAACTATCGCGAGCTTTGATCAGCTCACTGATCCTCGCCAAGCAGATGTTCCCTTGTTGTGGTCTGGAAACAGAGTTTCAATTTACAAAGCTTGGCACATTGCGTATGTCGAAATAAGCGCATCACAGCCCACAACTGCCCGAAACTCTGACTCAAGCGTCTACCTATAGTTAAAGTAGACTTTGGGACCGTTTGTCTGCTCGACACAGGGGATCTGGGTTGATGAAAGGACGCCCATGTCTGCGGAACGCGGAGCTGCGAACCTAGAGTCGTAGGGCTGGTTGCTGAGCAAAGGTAATTCAAGGCTCATGGGAGTACGCAATCTCATCAGACTAGATCTTGACGCTAGGCAAGTTGTGGTTTCTTAAGCCGGATCCCACATCCCGCGACGTCTTGTCTTGACTCCTGTAGATGAACTCGTATTGCAAGAGACATGGACTAAGTGAGATGTGGTTCTTCAATCTAGAACGATTGAGAGATTTGTTTCCGAGTTGTCAGTTTCCGCCGCAGTAAGGTCAGGGTATCTCTTCACTTTCTGAGGGTCGAGTGGCCAGGGAACATGGGTGCGCATATTGTAGTAATTATATGGCTTATTCAAACACTCTGAAAGGGTCTTAGCCGTGCGCGTGTTTTCTGTATGAAAAGACTGTAGAGCTTTTGTATCGTTGCATTCCCGATCTTGCTTATCACCCATCCGAATTGTCTACCCTTCCACCTTCTTACTTTCCTTTAGACCAAGTGACCAACGCGACCGGACGAGATACATCTGGTTTGAGGGCTGCCGATCAATGGAAAAAGGAGATTTCCATCAATGAGTTGCAGGCTCCACAACATCCATCGCATCCAGAAGGGGGCTTGGCGCGATGCCAAGACACGGGATATGTTGAATGTTGTTTCTTCGCGGGCAAGTTGAGCCAATCTGCTCTCAAAGACTCTCAACGGCGCGGTGAGACTTGGCAAGGGGTTGCAGTGCCAAGAGCCTCAAATGGCCTTAGTGTCGACGCGCTTTGCTTGACTCGAAGCTCTTGGCATCGTCCGTCCAATTTCCATTATTATTTTTTCCATCGCAAATGCCCCTCTTCTCAATGTTCTGGCCGCACCTTTGTTCAATCTTGTGACACTTGACGGAGAAAAGCCCCGGATTCATACTGCAGTACCGGAGTACGTTCTAAGATCTACCGAGACAAATGCCTGCCCCAGTTGTCAGTGTCAGTGGTCACGGTTCACCAGTACCACTAACCCCCGGCTCCACGTCTGCGGGATTAGTCACGGTAGTCGAAGTGATGCGCGGTCTTTTTTCCCCTAAACGCCAGTGGCCCTGCATGTGCGCAAGTAAGCTACTGTTTAGGCTTAAATTTCAGCTGCAGGTTGGGGATATTCTGCTCGCCTCTTTGATCCGAATGTCACTCCAACCGCGATGATATCAGATAACCTCAGATAACCGTCAGGATTCTACTCACCTACCTGCCGCTTCTGATAGTGTCTGCCACACACTGGGCAGCGTTTCCTCATGGGGAACGTTGCCGGCTTACACCACCCTTCCGGCCCCTTCCTTTGGGCGATGCGCCGTGTTGCGTGATTCTCTCCCATCTCGAATCTGTCTCTATGTCTCTAGAAGCGTACCCAAAGGTGACTAGCACAAGAAAGGCACCCCGGTTTTGGCCCTCTTAGCAGTGGTTCGGGCGTGGGGCTCGGAGTATCCATCGGAAGGGCCTAGATGCCCGAGTTGGAGAAACAAGCCACCGGGGCGCCGTCTCTCTGCGCCCACGTTCTTAACCACCGACTTCCTAGAGAAGAGACAACCATCGCCTACGTTTCCTAGCCAGGAAGCAGCTCTTGCCTTCTCCACCCCCGATGAGACTCACACGTAAAAGGGGGCTGTGCTTAAAGACATACCCCTTACCTGCCCGTATTGAGTAGATTATCTGCCAAGTCCTACCAGGCCAGCAAGTGCGTACAAGATGTACTCTCATTGGCTTCATCAGGCTGTTTGTCGTCGGGGCCCGCAAGCCACGAGGCCAGTCACCACAGACCACTATCAACCCCAATAGGTCCAAGACCTTTGATGTCCCAAGTTGTCCAAGAGAGAACAGATGAAGTTAGGCACGGCCGTAGTGCCTCCACTCATAATAGACTATCTGGAGCCTTTGACTACCGGGACCAGGTTAACGGCTCTCATCCCACAACGTGCCAATTGGTGGGTTATGGGCATCGGTACACGAGAAGCATGGATGCTTGGGTGAGCAGCGCGGCCGCCACCCACGTACTCGGGCGAGGATCCGTTGACGGCGTACCAGATTTGATTGCTTTTGTGGTATACCGGTATCAACGTCTGATATTTCCACCAAGGAGATTCTTGGTTACTTGGCTCTCATGATTGTAGGTGGAGATATCGGACGGTTACTAGTGAGCTGGTGTTGTACGATCTGGGCTCTACGATCAATGTGAAACTTTTCTTCCGCGATGGAATCTTGGAATGTCTCCTTCGTGAAATTGACATGATATTCAGGAGACGACTCGCAACAACATAAATACTCTGAGAATATCCTCGCAGTTCCTTCTTGCCCTTCTCTCTTCACCACGCTCACTCAGGACATCTTCCAACAGCCTCACAGTCTCTTAAGCCCAGCTTCTCTCAGCAAAGCCAATCTCATCTCTCAAAATGCAGACCAAGGTTTTCGTCTCCGCCCTCCTGGCTAGCATGGCCACCGCCCAGACTCTCAATATTCCCACTCGCAGCGGTTCCATCGTCTCCCTCTCCGCGCCCTCCACGATCTCGGGCTCCAAGGACTACGCCAACAAGGAGTTCGACCGTGGCCGTGCCTGTGACACTGACGCCGACACTGGCAGTGACTCCGCCGTCTTCATTCTCGAGAACGGCGCCACCCTGAGCAACGTCATTATTGGTGCCAACCAGCTCGAGGGTGTCCACTGCAAGGGTGCCTGCACTCTCAAGAACGTCTGGTTCCGTGACGTCTGCGAGGGTATGTTCACTCCTATGTTCTGCTTCTTCAAGACATGCTTATTAACCCCTATTTACAGATGCAATCTCCGCTCTTGGCACCGGTGATGTCCTCATCCAGGGCGGTGGCGCCCAGAACGCCGTCGACAAGGTCGTCCAGCACAACGGCCGCGGCACCGTCACCATCGACGGCTTCACCGTCGTCACCGCCGGCAAGCTCTACCGCGGCTGCGGCGACTGCACCAACAACGGCGGCCCCCGCAACGTCATTGTCAAGAACGTCAAGGCGAAGAGCGTCAAGGAGCTCGTCGGCATCAACTCCAACTACGGCGATGTCGCCACCATCTCCAACACTTGCGGCTCCAGCGTCTCCAAGGTCTGCCAGGAGTACAAGGGTGTCTCCAAGGGCAGCGGCGAGAGCTCCAAGGTCAGCACCACCGCCAACTGCAAGGGGCAGACTTCTTTGTCTGCTTGCTAAGCGAGTGGTTGTTGGTGTCTTCCTGTCTTTTCATGTTTGAGCGTGGAGTTTCAGGGAAAATATCCCATTGAGCGTGTATTTGCTTCTTTATTCCGTGTCACTGGTTACTACATTAGTCTGTGACCGGACAACTTCTCTGTACATAGTAGCTCGGCCTCATCAGCCTATACATATTGCTGCATCGACAAGCTTTTCTCATGACCTGTGCCCTTCTATTCCTTACTTGACTTGCTCTTACTTTAATTCTGGCGGATGCTATGCTGAAGTCTCTGGTCGGATTATGCACCATTGCCAAATCTCACGCGGTCTGTTTCTCTCAGAACCTCTCTTCCAAGGAACATGGGCACTCTAAGCTCTGCTTGGATTTATCCGTCTGTTCAGGGATCCAAACCCAATTGGTTCACAGAATGACGTTTCCTAGAGCTCAGCCTTTTCCAGTACCCTCTTCACCACCTGCTATAATGCGCAGGAGAAGTTGAGGTGACTGTGGGTAACCCAACGTTATTGGGCAGCATCCAAGGCTGGATGATATCCGTCATCCCAGCCAATGCCAATTTGGGCCTGTCAAGCTCGGCTTCATGTTAGTAGCTCTGGACTGCATAGCTACTAGGTCATTCTCCACTTTGACAAGTTAGCCTCGGGCCAAAGAAGTATTCTTACAAGTCTCAGTCAAAGCTTCTCCATCTTCGATGTCTACTCCTGTCCGGTTCCGCATTGTCATTGGCGCCTTCCGTTCGATCTGCGGCACGAAGACTACGATATGCTGTCAAATTGATTGCCTCAACATTCCGGATGGTTATCTTCCTGCAGATACTCCATGCCGATAAAAAAACCATCGGGGTTTGCTAACGCGAATAACAGTACCAAAGTCAGAACCTGACAGGGCATATTTCTTCCAATTTCCTCTTGGAACAATGGTGGTCAAGAATAATCTGCTTGAGGCATTGTGCCGTGCCAGTAGCATTCAAAGCGCGTATTCACAGGAGTCACCGTCAGAGTTTTCTTTTTGCCAGACAAATCCCAAGGCATGTTCGATGTCCTCTATCCAGCCACACGGAATGTTGTCCACGTACAGCCTCTCCACGACAAGCCTGAGGCCGGATTTCGGCAAGCAAGCCGTCAAGGTCAAGCAACCCAAGGCCAATCCATTGAAAGGGGAGGTTTGTCGCAAGTAAGCATCTCACAACGAGAGGAGAGATGTTTTGTGGCAACTTCTTCGGCTTTAAGTTTTCGACCGGGTTGGAAAGAGGCAACACCCAGGTTCCTAGTGCCGGAGAGGTTCCAAGGGCTAGGCCTGAAAATGCGCATTTACCCTGACTTTACCTTCAAGGTATAAGACGCCCAAGTCATCCAGGTAAGTCTGAATGTCCGCTTCTTCGGCGAGAAGTCTTTAGGCAATCCATACGATTGGGCGAGGCAATGGTACACGCACATTGGCGGTGATCAGGACCATTTCCCCAAAGGTTGGTTCAAAATGGTGCAAGACCTTAGAGACAGGCGGTATGAGAAGCTGAGAATGGACTACTTCGACAATGTCTATTACGTTCCAACAGCCGACATAGGTGTCGAAGAGCAGCTGCACACTGCGGGACCTGGTAATGTGCCTTGGGATATCATCCAAGCCCTCGGTTCAGGGCAAGAATTCATGCAACCTTAAAGTTGCGGGTCTCATTTACACTACTCGAACGGTGCGGGAAGCTTTCCATGGGCTCGGGCTTACCCTGAGGGTTAACATCACCTTGAAATGCCCTCATAATAACACCCGTCACCCCCCGGGTTACGCATCATAGCCCCTGATTTGCGGTAACGCGCCTTGAAATCGTCGCCCGGTCCAAGACCTATCTCCTTTAGGTTCATGGCGGCACCTGGCAGGCCTGGAATCCCGTATATAATGCCGTCTTCTCTCCCCCTAGAAGCAGTTCGTCTTCTCATCTCATCCATCATCCACTTCTCTCTGCAGTCTACACATTGCTTTTCAGCCACTCTTACTCTACTCTTGCACGATTCTGAACTCCAAGCAGTCTCGTCGCATTGCTTGCTGGTCTAGCTACTTCTGTTCATCAGAGTACCTACTTACCTTTCATTTCTACACTACGTCCTCAGTCGTCTTTTTACAATGTCTTCTTCCACTCAGTCAACTGTTTCTCCCATCATGGCGTCAGAGCAGCTTGTCAAGAAGATGTTGGGCGCAGATGTAACCTTTGGCCCTGGTCTGGAGGTTCAGGATATCGTCATCCCTCCCACCACTCTCTCCGGGAGCATCCCCTATCTCGCCAGCTTCCACAAACACACATACTCCTCTGTGATGTTGGCCAACATTGTCAGACTCCACTGGCGCAACCCCACTGCAACGGCCATGCTCACGTATAGTGACGCCTCCAAGTGCCGCGAGGTTGTCCGCCGCTTCAACGATGGAGAAGCTGGAGTCTGCGGGAATTATGTTCAGGCGACGTTCCTTACCGGCCAGCGCGGTCCACAGCTTCAGCTCACCAGACTTCCTCTCAAGGCCACCAAGTCGGACATCACCCATGATCTCCCAGCGTCGCTCTATCCCAGCTGCACCTTCATTGGTGGTTCCAGCGCCAAGCTCGCGCCAGCAGCTCAGCTCCAAGCCATCAAGGACTTGTTCTCTGCTCACGGTACCATCATCGTAGAGGACCGGATCAGAGATCACGGCGACGAATCTTCCGTCAGACTTGTCTGCGACGAGGAATCCGACGCGAGACGGATAGTCAAAGAGCTCAACAACACGGTCCAGAAGTCTGCTGGTATCAGTCAGTTGTTTGCAGACATCTGCTTCAACCTGGAGTACTGCTTCCCAGCAAAGTGGCTAGATCACATGAAAAAGACAAGAATCATCCACCCCACCGACGGATGGTCCGACACTGTTGACAGAGAGGTCGCATCCATCCAATTCATCTCCGCGTTCAAGGAATCCATCCTCTTCAAGAGAGAGCTTATGGACTTGGTCATGCGCGTATACATGGACTCTTACGGGGACAACTGGGATTCCTATACCTTTGCGGAAGGACGGATGAGAGACTGCACCGACCGCGAGTGTGCCATTTGCTTCTGCCCTCCAGAGCAAACAGTACGGACCAGCTGCGGCCACATCTACTGCGCTGGGTGCTACGAGCACACAGTCTCATCAACCGCAAAGTCCCCAAGCGAGAACGGCATCAAGTGCTTCGGCGACTCTGGCAAGTGCGGCAAGCCCATCACACTCCCAGAGCTCGACTCCCACTTGGGTTACCAGGGCGTGGACAAGCTCATCGAGCGTTCTCTGAGCTCCTACCTGCAAGCCAACGCCGCCACCTACCACTGCTGTCCCACTCCGCGCTGCGAGCAACTCTACAAGGTCACTCCCATGGCGGCAGACAACATGGGCACCATCCAGCGCTGCATTGGCTGTCTTGAGATCCTCTGCACATCTTGCCACATGCCACACGACGATAGTGTCACGTGCGACAAGGCGGAGGACCACGTCAATGCTGAGCTCTTCAAGGGTCTCAACATCAAGCCGTGCCCCAAGTGCAAGACGCCTGTCGACCGCTACGAAGGGTGTAATCACCTGGAGTGCAAGTGCGGTGCCCACGTCTGCTGGCACTGCATGGCGGTGTTCGACAACTCTGGCGACTGCTACAAGCACATGACTGATGCCCACAATAGCATCTATGCAGGGCAGGCTCTCTATGATGCCTAGAGGAGGACGAATGGGCGAGGTCTGATGGGTAGCAGCTTGTGCCTGCACATCAGGAAGGGGTTGAGTGAGGGTTAGGTTTCATTTCACTGTTTGGAAATCACCACTGTGACATCTGGGTGCTATTGGCGTTTGCATGGTTTGTTTTGTTTTGGATTACGGGAGCATCGCATAGCCTTGGATTGGTTTCAGACACAAGATGTCTAGACTTATTGATGACCGGTCATAAAATGACTAGGCGTATCACTGTCAGCCATAGAGTGGCTTGACGTATTTTTACTACTGCTCCATACATTAATTGAAATGAAACCCTTGCCCACAAACAAGCTCTCTCTGTGACACGCAACCAGTTACGTGAGCCCTCCCATCAGTAGTGAATGTTCCTCGCAGTGTATACAGTCCTCGAACTAGAGATTAAGTAGCCTTTCAGTCTCCCGAATGAGACGCCGGGATCACTCGAATAGGTCGAGGTTTCCATTTGCACTGGAGATTAAACACAGCGATTTGCCTTGACGTCTGTCAAAAAATTGGCTTAGTAGGCATTCCTCTTCTGCCGCCTCACACAGAGACACCCATCAAGAAGACACTGCAGGCGTGAGGACCATAAAGTCCGTACACCATCATATCATCCTCATTTCCTTCCGGATAACACCATCTCACAATGCCCATCTCAGCCCTATCCTCATCGTAGCAACAGTGTCTACATAAGAAGCGCTCCCCCAATGATGGAGCTTGCCGTTGACTGGTGAGCCTCGGCTAGGCCCTCCTTCCACCCACGCCACCTTGTGCCCCCCTTTTTTCGAAGTCTTGCAAGCATGAAGTCTTGCTCGTGGATTCAATCAGCCCACTCATCATCGATAACACGCCTTCAGCCTCGATCAGAGCTCTTACGTCTGGCGTCTCCGAAGCGGGACAACTTCACAGTGCGCAGGTAAAGCAGCCAGGGGAAGCTCCCTCACCCGGCCCTCATTCACCCGAAGCCAACAACACAGCTTACGATGGCCTGATCACCCGAACACCGAGACAACCACCTTCTCACACATCGTTCGACCACTTGAACAAAGAATAAAATTCCATAATCCTTACACGCAGTAGTCACACGGCCACTAAATCAAGTGTAAATAATCCCCCCATCAACAATCTGCGTCTGCCCCGTAACATGATCGCTATCCGGCCCCGCCAAAAAGCTCACTAGCTTCGCCACATCCTCCGGCACGCTCGTCCGCTTCTGCGCAATCAGCTCATTCGTGTATTTCTTGATGGTGTCCCCCTTCTTCGCGCCCGTCTTCTCGCCCAGCTTCTCGTCAATCAGGTCCCACATGGCCGTGCCGACGATGCCGGGCGCGTAGGCGTTGACGGTGATGTTGTGCTCTGCGTATTCCATGGCCGAGGCCTGGGTGAGGCCGCGGACGGCCCATTTGGAGGCTGAGTAGTGCGAGAGCAGGGCGAAGGGTTTGAAGCCTACTATGGAGGAGCACTAGGGTGACATGTCAGTCTCGTCTGTGATTATGTCTGAGGGGGGCTTGATGGTGAAGGGATAGAGGGCTTACGCCGATGATCTTCCCGGGGGTTTCGGGCTTGCAGTTGCCTTGCTTGATCAACTGTTTGGCGGCAGCTTGGTAGCAGTTCTGTACGCCAAAGACGTTGACGCGGAACATGTTTTCGAATTCTTCCTCGGTGAGGTCAAGGAGTGGCTTGACCTGTGCAATCCCCGCATTCGCAATCCTTCCCGTTGTCAGCAACCATCACTTCCTCATCTCAAAAAAAGAAGCAAGCTCCGCTCATGAATGAACTCAACGAGTAGGCGAAAAGGCGGCTTACATGGTATTCAACGGACCCAGCTCCCCAACCGTCTTATCAATCATGGCTTGCACCTCACTCAGCTTCCTCACATCGGCGGTCGCAACAACAGCGCGGCGACCGAGATCGCGGATCTGCTTGGCGACGTCGTGAGAGCCGGCCTCGTTGGCGGCGATGTCATTTATGCAGACGTCGTAGCCGTCGCGGGCGATGCGGAGGGCGATGGCGCGGCCTATCCCCCGTGAGGAGCCCGTCACGATGGCGACGCGGCTGTCAATGGGTGTCAGTCACGGTATTGGCTTGTCTTGTTGGGCCCATTGACGAATCATGTACACGGGTGAGTGTATCCGGGGATGTGAGATATCATCGTATGTGAGAAGATGACGGACCTAGCTTGAGCCGCAGCTCTGGTTGCTCCTGCTAGTCCGCTCATATCTACTGAGGATGGGTATACGCTCAAATATTTCTGGTTGAGATCCAATGAAACTATGGTTCAGATACAATGGAAAACGATACAATTGAAGTTCAATGCAAAGTGTCTTCCCCCTCCCTTATGAACAAGAACGAGACGATTAAGCCCAACTACGAACGAGCAAGACCCCGCAGCAACAGCTCACAACGCGGGGTCAAAGGAGACCGAGAAAGCTCCTCACGCTTTACTCCAAAGTCTCCAACGAAGCCGGAAATCATGTAACGATCCCTACGCCCGGCGAGAAGGATTCCCAAGCCAAGCACCAGCACACGCGGAAAGGCGGAACCGCAGTGTCACAGTCTCAACCTTGTGGAATTGCTACTGTCTTGAAGGTGGATCTCCAAGGCGGGGCACAGAGCTTCACAGGTGCCAGGGCAGTTCCCATCTGCAGGGCTGCAGCTCCCCCGGACACCGAAGCTCCTCGGATTGGGAAGCTTACCTAAGTGACCTTACCTAATAGGTAGAAGGAAGGTTCCCAAAACCCCGTGACCCGGCGCAGAGAGAAGTGGGTCCACGTTGGAAAAGGATCTCCGAGCCGGCCGCCCCCGATTTGTCATGCACTCCACGTTTTCCGCCCCGAGCCACCGCCTCTGGTCCCTGGCCAAGTGGTGACTCTGACACTTTTTTTTTTTTTCTTTTTTTCTTGCCGACCCTTCCTTAGGTGGGTGAGCAGTCCCAGAAACCCCCCGGAAGCTCCAACGCAGGCGTGGCGACAACGGGATCCGATGGTTTGGAATCTGGCTGACGCAGGTGGCAGTGTAACCAACTTTATATACATAATCGCAATTGAATCCAAATCACATCGTAGTTTCTTCTTTTTTGCAACATTGTATCTTGATCGTGTAATCAATCTTTGGAATCATCACTCCAATGATCGCATAAAAGACGTCCGAAACACCCGTCTAATCACCTTCCCATTACAACCAGCGCACCACAAACCAGAAACCACCCCTCGCAATACCGCCCAAAAATCACGATTGCCCCCAAACGCAAACCCCACCACAAGCTCCAGCAGCTGCCCCTCCTCACCCTCGCCCTCACAATCCCCATCGTCCTCTTCCTCTTAACAACCTCCCTCCCACACACCCACCAAACAATGATCTCCTCCCTCCTAACCCGCCTAACCCGCCCCTTCACAACAACAACCAGCATGTCGATCACGCCCCCCGCCCCCATCTCCCTCCCGGAAGGCGCCCAAAAAGCCACCATCGCAGCAGGCTGCTTCTGGGGCGTGGAACACCTCTACCGCAAACACTTCGCCTCCAAGGGCCTCATCGACGCCCGCGTAGGCTACATCGGCGGCGACCTCTCCAACCCGACCTACCGCGCCGTCTGCGGCGGCGACACGGGCCACGCCGAAGCCCTGCAGGTCGTCTTCAAGCCCGAAGAAGTGAGCTACCGCCAGCTCCTCGAGTTCTTCTACAAGATGCACGACCCCACGACGGCGAACCGCCAGGGTCCCGACACGGGTCCGCAGTACCGCAGCGCGATCTTCTACCACGATGAGGAGCAGGAGAAGATTGCCAAGGAGGTTACGCGGTTGGCGAATGAGCAGTGGTATAAGGGGGCTATCAAGACGCAGGTTGCGCCGGCGGGACAGTGGTGGGATGCGGAGGCGTATCACCAGCTGTATTTGGATAACAACCCAGGCGGGTATGAGTGTCCCAGTCACTTCTTGAGGACGTTTCCCCCGCTTGAGGGATGACTCCTTGACGGCGGCGGGGAAGTAAAGGAGGATGGAAGGGGTGATGAGAGGGCGAAGAGGACGAGTAGGATGTAACGATATGGGGTTTCCTTTTCAACTTGAGGGAATCATAATGATGGATGGGATGTATCGGGTGGCTTTCTCTATTACGCACGTAGAGGCTCCGAGGCGATGAATAGCGCTCAACCGCTTTGATTTCAAAACTGTGTACCATCATGAGTGTGTGCATTTTGTGACTTCGGCTTCATCATGGAACGATAGTTGCATAGCCAGAGTTTGAGGGGGCAAGTAGCTGTTGCACTATCTAACTGAGTTAAGATGCTGAGACTGTGACATGCTACCTTGTACGGGTATATTGAGACACAAACATATCAGGGTGCAGGTGTGGTGGGACACTTAGTTGACCGAATTTAAAAATTTTATTTATTCTGGTATTGTACAACATAAAAAAACCAACTCCGAGCCCGTAGGTCTCTTTGGAGTCGTATCATGAGAGGGGTTCTCGAGCCTCTGTTTTCCGCCCGCCGTGGGGTATATACACCATCCCACTGGCGGGATCCCATTATCCTATCCTCCACTGCTGCTACACTTCACGTCCAACTCATCTTTACTTCCTGCGGTTCTGCTGCATCATCAAAATCTGCACCATACGGACAAAGATGTTGATAAAGTCAAGCTCAAGCGCAATGCTCTCGTTGACAGCATCCTTGCGAATGATGCCGCGCTCAGCAAGACGGGCGTGGTGCAGAATCTTCTGGACGTCGTAGAGGGTGAAGCCGCCAAAGACGGCGAGACCGCCGTACAGCGAGATGCTCTCGGTCAGGGCGAGGGTGCGGACGGCGGTGACCGGCAGCAGCATGGGTGCGAAGCTAGAGGCAACGACGACGCCGAGGCCGGCGAGGAGGGGACCACCGATGTAGAGGTACTTGTCCTGCTTGGCGGTGGCACCGACGATGGAGAGGGAGCCCATCATGGCGACGGTGTAGAGACCTGCGCGGGCGAGGAGGGCGCCGGGGACCATTGTCAGGAGGGGGGCGATCATGGCAGCCTGGGTTGCGTTGAAGGCGGCCCACATGGCGTACTTGGGGATGTAGCTGGTGATGCGTTAGTTTGCTTCTCGGATTCTCGGGAGATGATTCTTGGCTTACTTGTCAGGAGAAATGGCACGGGTACCGTACATGGTACCGAAGCTGAGAGCAAGACCACCGATACCAACGACCCAAGGGTTCGTCACCATCAACCTGTAGACGAAACCAGACTGGATCATCTGGCGCGCGCTGAGGGCAATGATACCGACGCCCAAGCCGGTGTGAAGGAAAGTGTCGTTGAGGTACTCGCGCTCGTAAACGGGCATGCCGCCGTCATCGCGGGTCTCGCGGTTGAAGACGACGTTGATAGCGACGAGAGTACCGCCAAAGATGGCGCCGCCGACCAACAGCTTGCGGAGGGGGCTCGCCTGGCCCTGGACGCCAGGTGCGGCCTGCTGCATGTAGGTTCTCGAGGAGCCGCGGAGGAGGGCATTGCGGGCGGCGGTCGCGACGGAGGCGGTCGGTCTTGACTTTGACGAGGCCTGGTGGAAGGCTCTGGTGGCGGTTGTGCGGAAGGGTTGAGATAGTTGCGGGAGACGCTGCGCCAGGCGCGCAGGCCCTTGGCGGAGTGTGATGCTGAATGACATCGTTGTCGTGTCGATTCGTGTGCGAATGTGATGTGGGTGAATTTGCGATGCGAAAGAGAAAACAAAGGGGATGTGGTGGTGGTTGACGATGTTTAAAGGCCTGCGTGGAGGAGTTTCGCGGGAGGCAATGACGAATGACGTTCCCGACTCTGGCGGGATCTCGGGGCCGGAATTTGCCTGAGGTGCTTTCCCTCCGGGCGGGTTTGGCTGAGGTAGCTGCTTAGCTAGCTTTTTTTGCGGTCATATGAGTGGCTGGAGAGAAGCTGGTGGAAATTCCCGTACCTTCTCTGCGCTGCCCTCCGCCTTAACCCCGATCCACCCGGGCGGACATTGGAGTTTGGCAACCAGCTGTCACCAGATGATTCACAGGCTCTACCAGGTGGCACCGGGAGCCCTTCCTTTTCCCCTCGGCTTCTCCTCCGATGCAGCTGCTGAAGGCTGAATGAAGCTCCCCTCCTAAGTGTCACGGTGTCTACCGTCCACCGGCCTGGACCGCTGCCGTTGGTCGCATGCCTCCTTGGCATCCAGAATTAGCAACTTGGGAATGAGACAGGAGGGTGTAGCCGCTGTCACACAAAGTCAGGTACTTGGTCGGGAACTCTGCTTCTGCTGCTGTCAATAAACCTCCGTATTCCCCAATCTCTCGAGTTGCATCGCCGCTGAAGCAAAGCAAGCTGCTATAGCGCGACAATACTTAAGAGGTGACTGAGTTCTCGTCATCTCACCATGAAAGCATTGAGCAACACTCATCCTCTCTCATGCCCATCCCTCGGTATCACGTGTGCCTACGTGAACAAAAACGAAAGAATGCAACCAAGTTCCTTACCGCCCACTGCCACTATGAGAGCCCCAAGAAAGCTAACAATATAGCTTCCATCTACCGTGCAGTAGCCTCCTTTTACCCCGCCGTGCCTGGCCAATCTCTCAACACCACCTGAATCACCACCGTTACATGGACGCATGTCTCTCCCGTCTAAGGATCTTAGGATACAGGCTTAATCACGAGAGACACGAGAGGCACACAGACCGCCCCAAGCCACTCATCGTTCGAATTAGCCAAACTCACTGTCTGTACCACGGTAAAGCATCAACAAGACTGGCGTTGAAGGGCGACACCTCCAACGGTTAACCGGCAGAAATCTAAGCCCAGATAATCTAGCTACGGCCAGCCACATTCCGCAGTGCCGTCAAATTCCCCCTCACTGAGACGATAAACCTACTTGGAGCAGTCACCTCTAATCGCGCCGCGAACTCATCGTCCGAAGCCTACTCTGGCTCTTTCAGCGACCTCCATTTGCGTCCGGACTCATTTCGGGGCCTTGTCTTACTTCAGTATATCAGACGAGTCACGATGTCTGGCAGGATTGTGCCGAATGGCGCAAGGCATGGCCATTTGATTCATCACTGAGGTTCGTTTTCAAGCTTTCGGCTTTCCTCGTCCGGCAGGTATATGGGGCTTGAATCCGACAACTGAGTATCTTGAACACGATTGTTATGTATTTTTTGACTAATCACACCGACGGGTCTTCATCATCTCATCGCTGTAAAAGAGTTCACTGTATGGGATCTTTCTTTCACAATCCATACTTCCCCTTCCTATGATTCCGCCCACACCGGAAACACCATGGTAATCCTCCGCAGCTCTCCCGAAGCACGGCCGCCCCCAACCTGTTTACTCTCCTCGACTCTGTGTTTTCTCCGATGAACCGTAACAATTCAGACTCATTGCACGTCTTGAACTACATTTGAGACACCTGATCACCCCCTCGGTTCCTTAATTCCGTACCGGCCCCAGGTACGGGAAGTGGGACGGGGTTTAGGGGACACGGGGCAGTCGGTGGTACCTACACTGCTTGTCTTGTTGGAACCGGGATGTCAGAGACAAAGAGGAAAAACATGAACCATTTGTGACGTCCAACATGGGCAGCAAAACTCGTCGACTCTTTCCGTTGTAAGTAACCGTGTCGCATCAAGAGGACACACAAAGGGCAGCAAATGATTGAGAGTTGTCAGAGACCAAAGATCTTCCTTCTACTGACTCAAATTCGACACAAGTCCCATTGATGATTTGAGAAATAAAAAAAAGAACCAACATCTAAAAATTTAGCACACCAAAAGAAACAGGCGCGTTCCTGGAAAGGCTGGAACGAGGCGCCGTCCGCTGATGTGAAGATCTACAATAAGCACCATGCCCCAGACAGCTCTAACTCGACTCAAGCCAAACGCGGACCGCCGCCAAAAGTAAAAGACTAAAGTACCTTGAAAAGTACCTTAAATAAATCAAAAGCACCAAAAAATGCTCTACTTTTCTGCCAGGATCTCATGCACCTGCAGACTGAACTGCACAGCGGATCCTGGACCCCAACACCAGCGGCTCCTGAATAATGAAAGCAAGAAAACACAACCAACATGGGCGGCTAGGTGCATACCAAGTACATCGCCCCCATCAAAGGAGCAGCAAGCTGAGCAGAGAAATGCGTGTTAAAATCATGCATGAATCTTGGGGGGGTCGCGATCGCAAGCATTAGCGCGCTGCCCCCTCTTCTCACCCCTTAAGCTACTGGTCCTTCCTGGCACCATTCTTAGTCCTTCCCACCTTAGACTCTTAGTATAGATTCCGTTTGCTTAATGAACCCGTCAGGATAGTCCCAATTCCCAACATCCACTTCCTCCTGTGTCTGTGTCTGTCTCCCCCATCTTCCCGCCAAACTTCCGCGCACGGGGTTCCAGCGTCAAACAAACGATGAAGGGGGGCTTGGGGGCTTAACCCAAGTTGCCCGTGGCGGGCCTGCGGCACCGCACCGCTCGTACCAGGTGTCGTCTCGTGTCTCTCTCTCTCTCTCTCTCTTTCTTCCTCAGCCCTCCCACTCTCCTTGATCTCGTATGACGATGTGTGATGCTGAGTGTCGAAAACTCACCACTGCTTCGGATGTTTGCAACATCCCCCGCCCGCTCCGTGCTCCTCCCATGCGTCCCATCCACCAACCGCCCCGCCCCCAAACTCCGAGGTTTCCAACACGCACACGTCGAAAGCTGAACATGCTGAGAGCTCCCGGATCCTTGTCTTCGTTCTCTAGTATCACTCTATACTGCGACCCTATGATCCTATGACCCTGTCGCCCCCAGTGCCCCCCCATCTCCATTGATTGTCCTTTCGCGCCGGGTACTACCTAACAAGCATGAATTCCTCGTTGCTAATATCCAAAACCAACGGCCAACTTCCTGATTCGGTGTTGCGGACAAGCCAACCAACAATCCAATACTTTCAAGTCTCATTACGCAGAAATCCTTGGTAACTCCATGCTACGAGTCCATGACGGTCAGGGGTGCACTCCATCGCAGTCTGAATTTCTTTCTCGTTACTTAATAGTCTCTATTCCTCCCCTCTCATGACCCATCTCTCTTGACTTCCCTACCACAAAAGCGCCCCGTCCTATCCGCACCTAGCCTCTTTCCACCAAGCCACCTGCGTCGCTTCACTTCTCCGTACAAACTCCTCCCCATTCATCCTTTGTGTAACCAACTCGCGCCAAACTTGGCGTCCCGTTTCACCCTTCGGTGTGGCTTGTCCTTGTCTTCACTCTCGACAATTAGCATCCCGACCAAAATACCTTTCGGTCTCACACCACCACCCGCCTCGTGATTCGAAAAGTCCAACAAGCGGTCGCGTCTGCGCTAAGGCTCCTCGACTCGGCCTTTATTTTCCTCAATTCGCGCCAGAAGTCTACTTTTGGCTTATAAAGTACGACCGCTTCCCCGACTCATACACTCGCACGATTGAGGACCCGCAGTATTGTGTAATTCTGTCGTCTGTTCTTCCCTCACGGTCGAGTTTGTCAGAGCTTGGCGAAGAATCCGACTTTCCAATCGAAACTCATTCATTCATTTTATTATTTTCCTTCCTTTTCCTCTATCCATTGCTCAGTTTCTTGTTCCATCATCCACCAACCGCCAAGATGAGATTCTCCGCCGCCCTCTCTGTCGCAATTCTCGCCTCAGCAGCTTTTGCCGCACCAGTAGATACGGAACAACATCCCCTAGCATCCTCGTCACATGTCTCAAAGGTCCCCGCAGATGCGGCTGGCGCGGCAGCACCCTCAGCAGCTACACCAAGAACTAGCAGCAGCAGCAGCAGCAGCACATCGCCGGCGTCCAACATCATCGCTTCCGCTTGGAAACAGATCTTTGGCGACAAGGAAGGAGAGGAGGATCCGAACCTGGGAAGGGCATGCTTTTGCGCCAACGGATCGATTTGCTGCAATACTTCGGAAGGCCTCGACTGCACGCAAGGCTTGTGCGGATTGTAAGAGAAGCGCAAGAAGACATCCCCAATAAGGGAGCATCGGGACAGTGACGATTCCACTCGTCTCGGGCCCCGCCCGGTCCACGGAAGGCAGGAGCGACCCGCTTTGTCCGGCTGCCACATCGGGGTGGATCCCGCATCGCGACCCATATTTTCCCCGGTGCCGACTGCTCCATGCCCGGGCGAATCCGTCTAGATGCCCCTGCTTGAGAACCAGATACGGGGAATACGAGACGCCAAATCCGGCTGGCCCTTCGACCTACAAAGAAAGGTTTAGGGCTTCGATTAAACTACGGGCAACCAATGGAGCGAACTCCCCGCCGCACAAAGCCGGGCGATACCTCGGGCCGAATCGAGTAAACCCCCGATACCCGCCATAGCTGCAGAACACAAAAGTCAACAATAATAAGCTCTTCGCTTGAGAAGTCGCAGTCGAGCCCACCGCTGTTTCAATCATCGTCAACAACTTGCGGGCGTCGGAAGAGGAGTCCATGCAGGCACCACGGCCTGCGGGTATGCCGTGGATACTGCGCCCGAGACTACACCACATATGCGGAGGAGTAGACTGCCCTTATTCATGAACTTCAAGCGCATCGCATGGAGGAGTCAAGCAACTTCGACATGGAATTGCGTGGCCGAATCGCGCGCGCGTCCGGCAGAAGACCGCCCGAAGTGTCCAAGTGTTCTCTAGATGAAGCTGGACCAACAGTACCGACTGGCACGATGCCGCGGCTATTCAATGTTCTATGTTTGCTGCAAGAGCAAATAAGAACGAGCTTGTCACACTATAACTTTAATTAATAATACCATTTTGGCTCCTGCACCACTTCATTGCCGAGTCCCCCTGGCTCCTGTGCCAGTAACGGATACACCGTCAAGGAATCGAAGTAAGATCTCCTGAAATGGCTGTGCAGGGAGTAGATAGCATTCGCCTCGAGCTTGGCTTCGCTGACAACTTTCCGCTACGTCTGTGAGAAACACAGCATATATAGCCTGACGGCCTGGGCAGCCAGCAACGGAGGAATCAAAGTGTACTCGGAAGGCTCCAAGTCCTAAATCTTTGTGTCTGCAAAAGTTTGCTATCGTGATGGCCGAAGTAGGGTGCAGCAAATGAAGCTAGAATTGCAGTCAGCCAATGGCTGGGATCATCCAGAGATCCAAACTCTAGGCCTTGGGCGTGGTTCGAGAAGGAGGCCGGAGCCGTATAGTGTTTCAAGACGATCAGAGGTGCCCGGAAAGGCCCTTGTGTCCGTTGTGATGGGCTCGGGCCACGAAGCAGGGGCCGTTGAACGAATCGTAGAATCTTGAAGGCGAGAAGTATGTAACCGCACCGGTCCGGAGACGGTGGAAAGCTTTCGATGCGGGCAAAAGCACGTGAGGAGCCGATGCATCTACTATCTCCACTGTTGGCCCTTAGTCGAAGCTTCTTCTGTTGGCAACTCGGCTCGTTGTAGCATTGGGTACTAGATGACCTTGAAGCGTAACGAAATTGTGAAGCTGGTCTTCCTCTAGAGCCAAATTCCCGTCCCTAGAAGTCCCTAAACCATAAGGAAGTCGGCTAATAATAGTATATGGCACGTTATAGGAAACAAGAGCGATACGATGGGAGTAGAGCAGCGCGACCCTGGCCATTTCGACAAAGAACAATTCTAGGGGGTATGCCCTGAACACCGTGCGACATGATTGAGCAATAGCTGACAGCTGGAAACACGTGGTATGCAAGATATCGGGTTTGTCAAGGCGTGGAGGGTTGCAAAGGCTGGGCCACGCGTGCGTAGCATCTGCGATAGTCTGCGGCTCATCGGACTGCGGACCCTAACTAGTGACCGAAGAGTGCAGCCAGTCATGTCAGTCGCGAAAAGTTAACCGGACGTTCAGGCGCGCCTTGACATGTAGCTTGTGGCCATAAATGTCAACATGTAGATGGTCGTTGATGGTCTTTAATCACATAGTCCTAGTCCCATGGCCCTGGAGCATAGAGAACAGCGCGTTTCAGGGTACAAAAGTCTAAGCAGTGGCTCTCTATAGGTCAGCGGGACTGGAGATCGGGAAAAGAGCCGACGAGGGTGGTGGGAGAGCAGCACGAGGCGAATTACTCGCGGGTCAGGTTCGTCCACTTCTTTGTTGCGTGGCCCTTGACGCCGCGTGGTTGGTGTGCGCCGAAAGTTGAGCCGAAAAAGAGGTTGTAGACTTCGGGACGAATAAAAGCTTTGGCAATGTCTTTTTGCATCGGACACCGAAGCAACCATGCGGTGAAACACCGGCAAGATGGTAGAACAAGGTGACTGAGATGGAGACCGGACGGTAGAGTCGAGGTTGGATGTCCATCGATGGCCCTGGTTGATGGGGTCGGAAAGAGTCTTGTTTGTGAAGAAGAATGCTACGTACATATGCCTAGTATCCAGGGGGAGAGCAACGGGCAAAGCGTGGAGACGTTGATGGAGAAGAAGGGCAAGCTTGGTTGGAAAAAGAAAGGAATGACGGCAAGAGAAATGGACCCTTCAATCTTGCATGCGTAGATAATTCCATGGATCTCCCACAGCAGGTGCAGATCCGGCGGGGATAGGTACCTTAGAAAACAAAGGAAGGAGGATCCGCTCCGCGAAGAAAGAGAGGCAGAATGCGATGGTGCTCCGTACTTTCCCTAAGCTACCTCGTACCTGCGTGCCTTCCTTCCAGATTCAAACCAACAGCAATCCAAGAAAGCGCAGAGGTTGTCGAGGAAGGCACTTTCTTGCTACCTTACTTTCCAGCTCAGGGAAGCGGCTTAGTCACCAACGCGTGAAACAGTGAGGCGACCAGCTAAATGCCCTCAGGCACCTCCTGTCTACCACCTCAGATCTCAGGCTCCTGCAACAACCTTTCAACGACCACCCAGATTATTCAACCTTCATGACAATTATCAGCCAGTCCGGGAATCCATCTCGGCCCCTGCTTCCACACCTCATATGCCGTGTACCAATGCTGGACCGTTCGACAAACTCTCGCAGCTTAGAGATGCTGGGCGGGCACCATAAACATACCACGAATGGCCGAGTCAGACTTCACGTCTGGCACGCGGCGCGAAATCCCCCCGTTCATCGCCCTCCACCAACCCAACCTTGGCAGGCTTCTAGCCGTCTTCCATAAGGCTTCCACGCATCGATCTCCCTTCGCTCAGAGGCGCCTTGACCACCATTCCCCAAGCTTCTTCGCCGTCACCCGCCGCCGACATGGTTGACCGGGTGCATCCTCTCACCCAGCCGCTGTGGACTGCTACCCCTCCCAAGACCGTTTCGTGCACCGTGCGTGCCATTTCGGGTCCGATGAGCCAGGGGTCCCGGGCTGCAAGTTTGAGACACGCGGTGAGATGGCGGTCCACCCACACTTGTCTTTCTGTACTAGGCTGAACCGACTTTGGGATAGCGACGAGATCAAGTGTGTCCAAGACTCCCAGAGTCCCAGGTCGACTGCTGGAAGTGGAGGAATGGACCTACTGCGAAACGAACGGCGGCCGTCTGCTTTTTCGGTCGTTTTCGCTCCTTGCTGCTGCGGCCTGCACGCGCCTCGCCTTCAACTGTTCTATCTTGTACTATGCGACAAAAGTCCCCGTCCATGGCATTCCATCCGGACTCGCTCCATTTACACGCACCCACTGGTCACGCCGTCGTCTTCGCAGCTTTTGCCGTCCTCGTCCTACGGTCACTCTTGTCTCGATCTCCGATCCGCGAGCTCAATTCCATTAGCAGTGCAAGGTGGAAAAGAGTCATTAGCCTCTTGTCTCGACTCGACAGTAGCGCGCATGCTGCTTGTCTGTTCCTTGAATTTACCTTCAGGCTTCTGGAGCAAGGATGCGACATGCTTTGACAAACCGAGGGGGCGGGCTCCCGTGTCCGTGTGAGCTTCTAGAATGTCTCTCCGACCGCCTCGCATCAGATTGAAAGCTTGAAAAATCGAGTTCCAGAGCACGAGGAGGGCACGATGGGACGCAGACGAACCAGTGGACAGGGAGTTGAAGGTGATACATACGACTGCCGCTAGCCCGAGGGGGGAAGTGCCAGAGTGGTTGTGGCAGAGGCACAGGCAGAGGCAAAGAAGAGGCAAATGCAAGAGAGGGAGAAGGGAGGCCAGCCGAGGATGGAAGCCGGCATGGAAACGACGCCAGAAGCCTGATAGAACAAAGAAACCGCAAGGCCGGCCCGGCGGCAGGCCGTTTGATTTCTGTCAATTTTGATTTTTCCTTTGGCTATTCTCCTCTGGCCGATCTAGCGACGCCCCTTTCGGAAGAAACCCAGACCATTGAGCGGCTGCCCTGGATTTGTGCCCAAGGGGGCTAAGCAAGGTGCGTGCGTCCGTTGTTCGCGCTACACTACCTACTCTATTCCGATGCCTCAATGTCACACTGGTGACCGGAGCAGTGCGCAGATTCAGGTAGGTAGTAATATGTTGCCATCGCCATTGGAGCCAGCCCTAGCCAAGGTAGCTTCATGTCTCGCTTTCGCAGCAGCCGATACTGACGTTGTCTGCCGGCTTATACCTGGTTGCTTGCAGCAATTCCAGCGAGAATCCTCCTTATTCTTGGCCTCACTATACTCAAGTATCGTTTGGTAAATGTGGCTCAAGCTTTGGTGGACGAGTGATTAACACCAGTCAGTCTTTCTCCTACTGTCTCTTAATTGTCTGCCCTTTGCTGACATCATCAAATAACCTAGCACCTTGTCAGGCAAATGGTGTGCTGGCAGATCAGAGTCACGACGGAGCATACCGCATGTCTCTGTCTCCTGGCTGTTTGTTTCCTCTGCTCAGGGCAAGACAGGGCGCCGTAGACGAAGGTCGCGAAAGCTGCAGTTTGTCTGTCGCACACCCAGTCTCCTCCCCCTTTACTTTTAGCTTTGGCTCTCCTCCACTGGCGAGGTACCCAGGTCTTTACAGTGCGCCTAGAGAAACCGTAAAGTATGGTACCTTACGCAGAGATATTGTCATGACTACGTCTGTATTTCGACACCACAAACAGCTTGGCTGTGCCCAGTGCAGGGAACACAAGAGGCTCGGGGCATGCTCAGGCACAGTAAGCTCCCGTTGCTTGTGCGAGTGTTTTCCCGCTGACATTCTGACGACAGAGCCGTGTTTGATGAGTTTATGATTAGTCTGTCGTTGAACTCTTCCAATGCCCTCGCCGTGACAGCAATCATGATCGTCCAGATGATTGAATGGACACAAATACCTACTTCCTCGCCTCAAGCCTGCCGCGGTCGCCGCGGCCACACGACTACCGTCTACTGGCCCTTGGGCGCCAGGCTGTTTAAGCTTTGGGGTCAGGTTACGTTCATGTCTCGTCACCCTGCCAGTGACATGCTGCGTACCCCTGAACAGACTGCCTCAAGGGTCCGTGTGCAGTAGATCGGTACCTGATGAGTACAAGCTTCACGGCCCCTACCCCACCCTCCGAGCGTCATTGTGCGAGGGCTGGATGGGCGCAGCGTTGGCGATAGGCAAAAGCTCTGAAGAGAGCGGTGGTAGAGGTGACGCTTAGAGTTGTCATAACTGTGCTTGATAGGTAAGATGAGTTGTCTTCTAGTCTGCTTGGGGTGAAAAGATATTCTAATGGCTAGCATTGGTATTCGAAGACATGTGTATTGTTGGCTCCCAAATATCGAGTATGGTGGTAGGGGAGAGAGGGGGGGGGGGGTCAAAGACGTGGGCTCCCTGGTGGAAGAGTTGTGCTTGTGAAGTGAATAGACGAAGGTGTTTAGCCCGTCTCGTCTGGCTGTCCTGTCCGTGTTTGACCTTCCGGAACTCTCTCTAGTGTGTGCAGGTGGGTGTGTCCCCTCCCTCCTGCTGTATCCTTGTGGCGCATCTGCACCAGCTCCCGCATCTGCACATGTCCACCGTACAGTCGCTGACTACTGGGCGTTGGTCGACGAAGGTTGGGTATGGCACTCACGCTCAGGTTCCGAGAAACGTAGGGGATGCAACGCAGCATCATCCATCCTCGCCCTTCCACCTCCCCGTCTTCCAGGCCGCATATCTTAACCTACCTTACCTTAGTCATGTCCCTGGAAGTAAGGTACCTTAGTGTACCACTTTACATAGTACATACCTCAAGGTAGAGAATACTTTGCCTTAAGTAATCTTGCCAAAAGATAAAGGGGACAGCCGAGGAAGGTGCCCTGGGTCCTTGGGCACTTCGTACAGCGTACCAGTGCAGTCGGAAGGAAGGAAACGGCAAGGAAGGAAAGAAGCAGCAGTTAGAACGACTCTTGTTCCTTCCCCACGTCCCACGTTTCCACAGTACGTCCTCGCGCCGTGCCATGGACGCCCACGCCCACGCCCACGCCCAGGGCACCCAGGGCACGCCCACCCGCCCACTTCAGTGCGACTTTCACGCCCACACCCGCCCATGCCGCCTCCACCAAAAAAAAGGTACCTGCCTACCTCACCTTACTAAGGTAGGTGCTGTATGATGTATTCCGTACCAAATGGAAGGCACCAAAATACACCAAGGGGCAAGGTACCTCCTTCCTTACGTACCGACATCTACGCCCACGCTCACGTCCCTTCCTGGAATCCTCGCACCCGTCCCGTCGCCCCCCAGTTCGGTCCTTCCCTTCCCTTCCCAAACCCACGACCGCTTCTCTTTTCGTCCGTCACCGTTTCTCTTCCTCCCAGTCCCCCTCCCACCCGCTTACCCATTCCTGCAGCAGTCGTCTTCCTATCTTCCTCTTCTGCTGGAGATCTTCGCATTGCAACCTCCAATCGCCTATTCCCGTGCCCGTTTGTTGGCTCAACTGATCTGCAATATTGCGACTGCGAATCATCCGCCTTCTTCACTCGCCTACATCACCCTCTCGCCTCCGATCCCGCCGCCTCGAACAACCCACCCCCGGCACCTTCGTTTCCCACCATCCTCGCAACTCATCTCGCCTTCGCCTATCCGCTCCTTGGAACCGGCCGAACCCCGCGTACAGAGCCGTTTATTTCGTATCGAGAGCAATTCCATACAGCAACAATTATATTTGCCAAAGATTTGGTGAGTACTCCCCAGCCTACTGACCAATACCAAATCACCAGCGGCAAAAAAGTGACCGTGTGTGGTTCTCTCTGACCTGAATTCCACAGCAGAACTGTCACCCCAACTCGGCTTCTACAGCATCTGGTGCCGAGCACACGACAACTTTCCGTTGCTGTCTTTGCGCAGACACTTGGTGTCACCGCATTTATCATCAATCATTCTATCCTGCCGGCAAATTGTCGTGTCGAAAGCGACTAGAGACACCGTTTTCAACGGCGACGTTGCGTGATACGATCTGCGACACTCAGCATTGTCGACCAACCCGACCCTCCCACTCTCAAAGCTGCTCCGAAGACCCCGCCTTCAAACCAAACGCGACCGCCTCTCACTCCCGAATCGCTGAGAAGAAATTTGCAATATTCGATCCCAGATAGCGCGAAACAAACAACAGGTCCTCAATCATCAGAGTGTCTCTAATTATCAAACCCCGCTACGATTGACATCTCCCCCCGGCGAACCCAATACGCTGCACTTCAAACGGCCTCTCCGGAGCATGCACCAGCCTTGTCTGCTGTCTACACTACCGACGGAAACCGCTGGAATCTAGCATCGGAGGAAGCTTCAGCTCACAGGCAGGGAGAGGACTCTCCTCCTCCAGCCGCCCTTGCGGAGCACAGGCTACAGACCGGGTGTGCACTGGCGAAGCCCTGTTGAAGCTTTGGCCCTCTGCCCTCCCACTGGGCGGAGAGCTTAGCCGGCAAGGCACGTCGAAAACCTGGCGTCAACACGACCACGTACGCGGCATCCGTCAAGGACCATGAGGCGGAATCGCTCCCCAACATCACCTTCACCCTACCGCGCCCTCGCCCATGCCGGCGCGGGCGCGGGCGGGGTGCCAGATTCCCTCTCACTCCTCAGGTCCTTCAACGTTGATACGAACCCTACCCGCCCTATGCGGCCATCCCCACTCACCGCTTCCACCATCCGCGATATGCCGCTCGACTTGGTTGATCGCATCAGATCATTTCCCCTGTTTGTGTCTGCGCCAGACGAGTTCTTGGCCGCTATCGGAAACCATTTGAGACCACAAGTTCATGCTGCACAGGACCACATTCTCACGGAGGGCGATGATGCCAGAGCAATGTACTGGCTGGTGCGCGGGGTCGTGGCTGTCACCTCTAGAGACGGTGAAGCCATTTATGCAGAACTCAAGCCCGGTGCCTTTTTCGGAGAAATCGGTGTATTGATGGACGTACCGCGAACTGCGACCATTGTGGCTCGGACAAAATGCCTTCTCGTGGTCCTTAAGAAGGAAGACCTCCAGGCCGAGTTACCGAAATTCCCGGATATGGAACGTGCTATTCGTCACGAAGCTCAAGAGCGGTTAAACATTCTCAAGAAGAAGCGCCAAGAGGGCGGGCAACTCATCAAGCCTGCCTCGACGCAAGCCAACGGAGCAAGAGAACCGGTGCCAGGTGAGGTGTCTACGGGTGAGGTAGGCACCATCAGAGAGGGCACCGTCGTCAACTCCAAGAAGCGGAAATCTCCCAGTCCTGGCGCCATCGAGGACCCTGCAGCAGGCAGTGCCCTAGGAAGTGGTTTCGTCAACGTGCGACGAACATTACGAGAACTGCCTTTGTTCTCCACATTACCTCCTGACATCCTCCATCAGCTGGGACTCAGCGTCCAGCCAAAGACATATCCTCCATTTACAGACATCATCCAACAAGGATCGGCCGGCAACGAGATCTTCTTCATTGTTCGAGGTGAAGCAGAGGTTGTTCATGAAGCACCAAGTGAACCACCAAAGAAGATAGCTCGTGCGACCTATCTTAGGCCAAGATTAAAAGCAGGTCAATACTTTGGAGAAGTGGCCAGTCTTGGGTTGTCCGAGGGTCGAACAGCGACAGTGCGGGCAATTACAACGGTCGAGTGTTTGATGATCCCCGGAGACGCATTAGACACGCTTTGGAGCCGATGCCCACCTGATATCAAGTCGCAGGTTGAGGAGACAGCTCGCAAGAGATACAAGAATTCCGACGAAGACGTTGAAATGTCAGATGCAGACCCTATGGAAAGGACCAGCAAATCAGATCCTCCGACACCGACAACACCCAAAGCTCTACCGCACGTCACGTTCACAACGCCCTCAAAACCGACGTCACCTACAAAGGACGATATGGAAACGATGGAGCCCAAGGACCCTGATCCTTTCTTGAGCGTAGACATGGAGAATATGCGAAATAGGCGACGCAATTCCCTGGCCCCGCCTACCCCGCAATCCGACAACTCCTCGTCAATAGTGACGAACGGCTTTCGAACTCACCAGATTGAGTCGACACCTCTTCGCTTCTCTTTTCCACCACAGTCGCCAACCGAGCAAGAAGCGCCCGTCAAGCGAGCCCGGACACTGCCACGGCGTCCACACCCGGCCCAGGCCCCAGCTCTTCCCGACGATTTGCTCGTGGAAGCATTCCGATACCTCAATGTTGCAGAGCTGATGAACGCGCGAATCATTTCGTCTCATTGGCGGAAGCTGTTGACGACGCACCCGAAGGTTTGCATGGATTTGGACTTGTCTGAGCATAATAGAAGAGTCACAGATCTGGCCATTCGAACAGTCATTGGTCCTTTCGTTGGCAACCGCCCGGAGACGATTGACATTAGCAACTGCTTCCACATTACCGACGACGGTTTCCGAAGTCTTTGGGAGAGCTGTGGCCGCAATGTCAAACGATGGCGCATGCGATCCGTGTGGGATGTCTCTGCAAATCAGATTCTGGAAATGGCAGAGAACGCAAAGGGCCTGGAGGAGATTGACTGGAGCAATTGTCGCAAGGTTGGTGACAACTTGCTGGCACGTGTCGTAGGCTGGGTAGTACCCGAGCCGCCACCACCCCAACCGCCCAGCAAACAGGTGGTGATATCCAGTTCTTCTGCCAAGTCAAAGCCTCAAAAGGCTGTTACGCAACAGGCTCAACAGAGAGCTGCTAACATCCCCAAGCCGGGCACCATCATTGGCTGCCCCGCCCTCAAGCACCTCAACTTGTCGTATTGCAAGCACATCACTGACAGGTCGATGGCTCATCTTGCTGCGCATGCGTCCAATCGGTTGGAATCGTTGTCCCTGACACGATGCACCTCAATCACAGACGCCGGCTTCCAGTCTTGGGCTCCGTACCGGTTCCTGAACCTGTCTCATCTGTGCCTCGCGGACTGCACTTACCTCTCTGACAACGCGGTCGTCGCCCTCGTCGGTGCGGCCAAGAACCTGACACATTTGGATCTTTCTTTTTGCTGCGCTCTTTCTGATACCGCCACGGAAGTCGTCGCCTTGGGATTGCCTCAGCTGCGCGAACTTCGCCTCTCATTCTGCGGCAGTGCCGTCTCGGATGCCAGCTTGCAGTCGGTTGCACTACACCTGAACGAGTTGGAGGGCATCTCGGTCCGCGGCTGCGTTAGAGTCACTGGCGGCGGTGTCGAGAATCTGCTTGAAGGATGCAGTCGACTACAATGGGTGGACGTTAGTCAGTGTCGAAATTTGGAGAATTGGATCCGAAGCGGAGGTGTTATGCGGTGGGGATTCGATGAGCGCGGTGGTAATGGCCTGTCACCGGGACAGGTGCCTTTGCCACTGCCTAGCCCGACACCGGCTGCTACGAACCGCGGTGGACGTGGGGCAAGGCCGCTAAGCTTCCGGAGAAGAGCAAGACACCCCGTCCGATTCATTGTTGAAAAGGGAGCATTCGGGCTTAGATGATGATGCGAGGTGGTTTAATTGGGGTATCTTGACGCTGTTATGAGAGAAGATGTTTTGTACGATTGTGGCCCGGCGCGGAAATGTTTGGATCATAGAATAAGCCTATTTTTAGGGAGGCGCAGCTCGTTAGGAGAAGCAGACATCATTACAGGGCATCATGTTTGGATTCTCAGACGACTTTTGGCGGGATGGGCTGAGGATAGACTGGACTTGATGATACCCTAATTCATTTCGTTACTGCATCATAGGCACGCGATGTCAAACACACGCGTCCGTTCGTTACCGTATCGTTGTGACAATGACTGCCCATTAACCATTGCATACTATGCCGGAGGTCCCGTCATTCACACCATCCCAGAACTTCTTGTTCCGCTCATCCCAGGCTTTCCGTCGCTCCTCGGGCGATAATTGCTTGGGGAACCCCACCCTGAACAGAAACGCGACCCTAGTGAGCGCCGCCATCAGCGTGAAACTCACGAGGATCCAGTCTACGCCGCGCCATTCCCGCATCGGGTTCACGAGGTTTCCCTGGAGACTGAAGGATATCCAAGCGCTATAGAGCAAAGACGCGTCGACGATGAGGAGGGCGAATTGGTAGAAGCTCCAGATTGCGAGTTGGATTCTGGGCGGGACGGCGTGGTGTTCGGGGGAGGTGAAGACGTAGATTGTGTAGGAGACGGTGACGTGGGCGATTACGTAGGCGAGGAGCTGGAGGGTGTGGGCGCCGGAGTAGAGGTCTGAGTCTGGATCTGAGTAGGCTGGGGAGGTGAGGGCAGTGAGAGGGGAGGAGGTGATGAAGGGTTGGAGGGGGGTTATGGTGAGGATGTTGAGGAGGGTTAGGTAGGTTTTTGGGATTAGGGAGTGTTGCTGGAGTTGGGTTGTGGAGGGGAGGTTGAGTGTGTAGGAGTTTATGACGAGTTTGTCTTTTTTGGCTTTGCCCATTGTTTTTTTGAGGTAGGGGGTTGAGGAATGAGGTAAAGGGCGGTCGGGGTGGTTATTTTGGTGGTTAGATGCTGCGATGTTGGTGTTGGTGTTGTGAAATGCGAGACGCGAGATGCGAACAAATGGGACAACGAGACCCCTCCATGTTTACCTTCCGCAAAAGTGGTTACCCCGGGACGGCGACGTGGTGAATATAAGTCCCTCGTGCGTTATCAGGGGCTGAAAAGAGATGCTACTACATACAAGTATAGTTTCTCATTTCCCAATTCCCACGTCTTGGCAAAGTATGATTGATTGCCTCGAATTAAATGCTCAGAGTACCTACCTAGCCAGGAATTTGTGAGAATGTCACTGAGGCGGGGGTCCAGTCATGAGTCGCGGGGCATTCTTTCCATCCTTCCATTCCTCCTTCTTCGTTGTTTCCTATTCGGGGGGAGAGGGGCACGAGCCGGGTGCTTGGACCAAGGGGCGACTGGCGGGGTGGAAGGAAGTAGGGGCCGTAACGGGGTCCGGGCTTTCTTGGGCTTGACTTGCCGTTTTGTTTTTTGGTGCTTAAGCTCGTGGAGCTGCGGCGGGCAGGAGCTTGGGCCGTTTGGTGACCTTGTAGGAGGAGGGGGGAAGGAGCTTTGGAGGGAGCTGGTGCATTACGTCAGCTTGAGGATCCAATGTTGGTGATTGCTGTTTATTGTCCTTCAAATCGGCCGACGTTCTTCATCAATGTCGTACCTTTACACAAGGTCTTTGACGTCAGGGCTTGAACTTGATGTGGATTCAATATCTGCCGACTGCTTTCGCTTGAATGGAGGTTGCATTCTGCTCAACATACCATGGCGTTGGTAAGCTTTGTGATCCACAGACTTCCCTCACCAACAGGGCACTGCTTCCTTGCGTATAGCAGCATAGCAACTTCTGGCTGCGCCATCAACCGAGTCGAATGAGACGTGTATCGACCGATACGGCTAAGAAAAATGCCGAATCTGATACAACATGAACCGGAGCGTCTATCAGGCGGTCGTTCATAGGTTCTGCGGGTTGGGCAGGGGCATCATGCAGGGCTGTGGCGCTGACAGTACCCCTACGGAATAGCCCAATCATCGCATGAGCGCGCATTGGTTGCTGACAGCCTGATACGGACTACCCCTCAACTTCTTGTTGCGAGAAATCATTCATTAATCTCTGAGGTCTCACGCTACGATATCGCGACCCGGTCACTGAGTCTGCCAGGCAAAATGCGTCTGCTTGGGACCAAAACGTTGACGCTTCACGAATTCGTCGAGGGCCAAGTTCCCGTGTACGCAATATTGTCGCATACATGGGGAAAAGGAGAAGTTCTCTTCAGAGATCTGGAAAATGACCCATCTGACAAAGCTGGCTGGGTCAAAATTCAGTCTGCCTGCCGTGTGGCCAGCGAACGGGGCTATGACTGGATCTGGATCGATACCTGCTGCATCGACAAGGCCAGCAGCAGCGAGCTATCCGAGGCCATCAACTCTATGTACAAATGGTACCAAGAGGCAAGCCTGTGCCTTGCATTTCTTTCCGATGTGGCGTATTGTGAGCCTGGGACAAGTGAGTGCGGGGCGGCTCTGACCCGGGGTCGGTGGTTTACCCGTGGCTGGACGCTTCAGGAGCTCCTGGCCCCTGTTTCTCTGGACTTTTATGCTCAAGATTGGAAGCTTTTGGGACCTCGGGCCCTCTTCCGCAGCTTCATTGAAAAGAAGACGGGCATTGAAAGCATGTACTTGTCGGGAGAGAAAGGTTTGGCTAGTGCGAGTGTCGCCGAGCGGATGAGTTGGGCTTCGCAAAGGACGACGACCCGAACCGAGGACGTTGCGTATTGTCTTCTGGGTATCTTCAATATTAACATGCCTTTAATATATGGAGAAGGCGCCAAGGCATTCCAGAGACTGCAAGAGGCAATACTTCGAGAGAACGACGACCAGTCCATCTTCGCGTGGGGGACACCGCATGAGACAAATATCGCCACGACCTCGAGAGGTGTGGACAGCAGGTCACTTCTCGCGCCAAGTCCTAAAGATTTCAGACACTCTGGCGACATCATTCCCATCTTCAACGTCATTCCCGGTGCCCGAATTCGCATCGAACATTCAGGTATCGCCATTATGACGCCACTGTTCATACAAACACCTTCTAAATGGGCCACAGGCTCTTGCTCGCAAACTCTATTGGCGCCTTTGCTCTGCCGTCACCGCACCGACGTCTTCAACGCCATCGCGCTTTTTTTAAGCACTTCCAACAGGCGCCCGCCTGATCTCGATCATCTCGACGAGATGACGTACCACAGGCTCTCGTACCGACTGACCACTTTTCCAACGACCGCATGGATAAGTGGGAGACTTTGTTCAACTTTCATTTCCTTTAAATCTTTGCCTACCTCTGCAGATGTCAGAGAGGAGCGCTACCTTCTGCCGAGTGGGGGATGTGCTATCCGGACGCTGCCCAAGGGATTTGATCTTGGAGTCCCATACTCGCCGACATGGGTTGATCGTGACGAAGGAATGCAGTTTTCTGTCTACCCAATAACACATCGCCTTGCTAGATCATATGGTCTTTCGTCCCCAATCGTGATTCCTCTCAGAGGCTCATCGCTGCAAGAGGATGACTGGGAGGGATCGCTTGCTCTTGTTTTACAGTATCAGTACAGGTCAGCCGGGACCGGGTTTGGCGACTACATCGTCTTCCATAACGTGCCGTCGCGGATGGTGAACCGGGTGGTTGTCGTACCGCCTGGATTTACACTTGCAAGCGTTGCGGAAACGGTGCAGGATGAATCTGAGGGGTGGACAGCGGATTACGTGCGTCGGTTCTCGGGCGCGAGCGACACGACGGAAGCAAGAAGTTCGGCAGACTTGTTCGATCTTAGTTCGTTGAGGACATACACCAGGTTCAGGGTGGGAACTTCGACTGAGCCTGTGTATGGAAACCTTCAGATCGTCGATGTTGAGGATACCATGGGGATTAACGTCTCTCTTGAGGTGGATCACAATGGGATTTATACTCCCGTGAAGGGTGTACCACATTTATCTCATCGAGTAAGATCAAGACCATAGTCTCGACTCGACAACAACCCCATTGCGATGCGATATTCCAGAAAACGTTCGCTCGAGATGTGACCTATGGAGGATTCAGATACGCCCTCTCGTTGAGGGAGGTAAGGCAGATAACAAAGGCTTCAGAGATATAGTATTGTCCAGATGACGAATTGCTAACCCCATGCTTACTCAGAAATCTTCCTTCGGCAACTCACGCAGAACACAACCCACCATGAACACTGGCTGGATGACTTGTGGCTGATCCCCAATCCATACCAGCCATCTGCTTTCCAATCTCAGTCGAGCCGTCTGCGCGTATGTACGAGCCTGTAAAAGGTCAGTCTCTGTCATCTTGGCATGCAATACAATCAGCCTCAGAGACTAGCAGAAATACACGTACTGCTCACATGATAATGCCACCAATCTTGAGACCGAAACGCATTATTCGTCAATTGGGAAAGCACATCGTTCCAACCCGTATTCCTGTCGTGGTAGATGGCATGTTTTGACCAAGCGACGTAGACTTTTGGATGGTCAAGGTTCTTTCTGCCATTGTCACCACCGCGGGGGAGCGTTGCGTCGACGGTGTTGAAGGTGTTTTGGATGTCGCCCCAGTTCTTGCGGTCGTAACCTGAGTGTTGGGAGAGTAAGAGCTGCGACGGCTGCCAGTTGCTTGCGGAATTTTTGGTCCATACGACAATTACCCTCTCCCAGTCACTGTTGATTGAGTGATCAGCCAGTCATATATAGTATTGAAGACAATGGGCCAGGGTGGAACGTACTATTTATGTCCAAAGACGCCAGATGGCGTGAATCCATCCTTCTCATAAAACAGATTATACGCAACCCGTACCTCGTTGTCATTACACTTGCTGTAGCTGTAATAGACTGGAAAATCAGGCGCCGGGTTCCCGATTCCGACGCCCGGTTTTCGGCAATTGCAACCAGCGTCGGGCCACTCGCAAAGCTCCGCGCCGGGTGTTTGCTGTCCGTTGACGACTGCATGCGTTGGAATACAAGGCGGCCGATTCATCGCTTGTCCGAAGAACCACATTGGCTGAGCGGCCAAGGCCAGTCCGACGCCGCCTTCATTCAGAAGAGTTGTCATTTGGGTGTCTGAGATGGAGGTTACAGCCATAGTTGCGCCGATCATAGCGGCGCAGAGCGCGAGTGTGCTTGTGAGGGAGAGCATCTTGGTTGTTGTTTGGGATGCTAGAATCTCTCCACGCGATGGTTTCGCAGGCTAATGGGGGTGGACAAGAACGAATTCTTATGCATAATGCAAATTACCTCCCAAGAAGACCATGTGATGAAGCTCCGGTTTTTAGAACTATGTAAGTCTTGAATTACCGGGACTTCGAGAGAGCTGTACGTATTACGGCCCGTTCCTCCAGTCGGCATCATCTCGCTCGGGGTCCCTGAAGATCATGCTACGATCTCGACCCTTGATAGGCTAATAACTACATAGCGTTCCTGCAAGGCATTCAGCATGCTACCATCAGGATGATAACGTTTGGTCAATACTCTATACGAGATGAACTAGACGTCTGCATGGCAATCCTTCGGCCAGGGACTTGGGCGGTAGACACGGTTTATTGGCCCACTTGACTGCTGCCTGCGGCTGGAATTGACACCTTCCAAACCCAGCGGGCGAGGCAAGCTGCAACATGGACAGCACAGGCCGAAGGTTTATATTTCCAAGGTGGAACTGAGTAGGCGAGTCGCCCATCTTTGCTCGAGTGTACCGACATTTGTAATTAGGGTGTGGAAATCAATAACTCCTTGAGCCGTGGGACGGTAATACATAATACCGAGTGATCGTCTTTCTCTCGTTGAGGAACCATCACCTATCGAGTTGACTGAGATTGCCGTAGAATACGTAGAAGATCTTCAGGCTCATTCTCTCCATCGCGAAACGCAGGAATCTACATGGATTGGGTCCTTCGTGCTGTTTGATTAACGTGGAAAAAAACATTTGCTAAATTTGTGGTCCTGATCTCTGAATCACTTGTAACCCATTTTGCAGGACGATCGATTTCCCTTCCTAGGCCATGGGGAGTTGCGACACCAAAGAGAGGATTCGTACTCGAGCTTGCTGTATCAATCTAGTTGCTCGTTTCTTCCGAACTCAAGGAATGTATTATCCTTTACGTTATTACTCATTAACAACGGTGTAAAAGCTAGCCAGGACCTTTTAACATTAAGAATAATAAAGTCCCAAAAGACAAATGAAAGTAAGTCGCCAAATATCCATACAAAGTATCAACTTGGAAGGTCAAGTTGCGCCCTCTTATTGCGTACCATCGTTCAGCCAGTGGTAATGGACATGGACATCACCATCTTTAGCAGCATGTGCATCTTTGGCCGAGTCCTTGGCTGAGGGGCCAACCTCCGAATCATCCTGCTTGAGCCCCTTTTGCCAGGACACAAAGTCGTAGTACCCATGCTTTAACGGGTACCCGAGCGGATACTGCTTGTCCGGCCGCGTAACAAATACTGCGCCAATAGTAGTCTTGACAATCCAGTCAACCATGCCCAGGGCGTGGTACACGTTGTTCGTCGCCATGTCTCTAAGGCGATCACCATGCGTCTGTTTCTGCATCTTTTGTTCATCACTTATCTTTTTCAATTCGACATGATCGTAGTTTATGTCGATGAACATGCGTTCCCACATGCCAATCTGCTCTTCTTTGAGCACCTTGCCCTCTGGGTGAGTCCATGTGTAAGTGTTTTTCGGAGATTTCAACTGCCATAGATCATCTTCCGAGGGCTGCTCGGTATTGACCAGCTGGCCTTCAGCAGCTCGAGTTTTCGGATACTGCTGATGGACAGAGGTGACGGATCCGGCAACGGTCCTATACTTGTCCACGATCTTCGGGTCCCGACCTGGGCGAATCTTAGTTGGGGCCACGCCTCTATCAAGCTTGAGTTCCCAGCCGTGCCCCGTAAGAGCATTGCAGCGCCACTCAGCTTTATCATCTAGGCCGAGACCGTTGTACAGGTAGCGGACCCTGACGCAGGGGTGAACGAGCTCCTCCATGTGTGTAAGGAGCTTCTTCTCGTTGTCGTCTTGGTAGAAATGAGGTGTTCGCGCCGAACTCTCTGCGAATTGACCGTGGTACGCATGATACGGCGCTGAAATCACGTTCCAAACTCGGTCGAGACCCGTCGTGACCAAAGATGTTGGGCTGGTGATCTCACCGAGGCCCCAAGGCCGAATGGTGTCTCCATGAGAGATTGTACTGAAGATGCGTTTCATCTCACACGTGCTGAATTCCACGCCAACGGAATTTAGCTGATCCGCCATCCCTAGTGACATCGTCAGTTTAGGTTCTTCAAGTGAAGCATAGGGGATCTCCACCCTAGCGGAGAGTCCAGCACATGGGGTGAGTAACATACATCCAAGGGCAATCTTGGAGATTTGCTGGGAATCAGTGCCTCCGCCAACGTTGCTGTGGCATCCAGGGAACCAGACCTGGCGAAGTTGGGTGTTTGTATTCGATCTCTTGCACCTCCAAAGTGTGGGAGCGAAAGGGCTTCTGAATTCGTCTAGGGCAAGGGCGTGGAACGCATGATCGATATTGGGGTGGACATTGTAGCTTGCAGATCGGACCTGGCAGTCACGAGACGTTTAGCCTTTGCGCATATATGACGACCACAGCCCTCGGGCTTCCCCTGAGGGTGGACCTTACCTCTTCAGCACTGCGGCTGGCGCCGTGCCAATTGCACCACGGCGTCTTGGGGATTCCAAGGCTGCCTACTGTCTCCCATACGCCTGTTCGAATGGCGAATTTAGCTACTGCGAATTGGAGTTGAACTGATAATCGAAAGTAGGGTTGAACTCACCGACTGCTTTAATCTTCCCCTCCACCGCTCGGTGCGAGATTACTTCATTGCCATCGTCTACCATACGAGTCAAGCAAAGTTCGTACTGAGAAATCAGCCATCGAGTCAAGTACTTCAGAAGAGCGAGACGTCACTTACGTCGCTCAGCTTCTGGCGATAAGCCTCTGCCATGAGGCGAAACTTCATGCTCCCATCTGTCCTTTTGAACTGAGTCATCTTCGTAAATAACTCTCTTTTATCCTCATGTAGCTGTTTCTCTAAGGATTCGTGACTCGTGGCCTGGTCGTAACGTTCGAGGAGCTTCACCAGATCCCTCTCCACATCCCAAACCTCTTGCTCGGTTAACTCTCCGACCTTTTCGGGGCGCAACTTATCTTCGAGCGGCCGAATCTCTGCCATGTAGTCTTTCTCTATCTTCATCTTCAGCTGGTCGTGATTGAACCCCAGTAGATGCTTCTTAGGGTCAAACATGCGAGGATCCGTCCAGTCGCCGAAGGCTTTATAATCCTTGTAGATTTGGCCGAGGCTGCTGAGTCCAGAGCGGTTGAGGAACCCAAGCGTGCAGACCATGCCTGCGATCGACCGAGCCGTGAAGGCGCCTCGCGAGAAGCCGACGATGATGATCTCGTCCCCCGGGTTATAGTTATCGCAGATGAAGCGGTAGCAATCTATAATGTCCTGGTACCGATTAACATCAACCATTTGTCACCGCCATCACTCTATTGGAGTCACTTACCTGTTTGACACCCAGGCCGAACAGGCCTCCCACAAAGCTAGCCCATTTGTCTTCTTCTGTTCCGGGACCGCGGTGGTAGTAGACTACTTGAGGCATTCCGCTGCAGCACTTGTGTGCGACTGCAGATGAGAGACGGCTCACGTTGGTGGGTACGCCGCCATTATTGCTTGGAGTGGCATCTCAGTATACGCATACGTGGATAATCGAATCTCTTTATTGCCGCACTTACGAATTGTTCCATGTGCCATCGCAGCAGATCACCAGCCTTTTCCTGTTCGCAAAGTTCCCATCCTCCGGGATGGTTCTGTGTGCACATTTGACGTATTCTGTCGACATTCTAACTGGTTTCTTGTTCTTATAGGAGTAGACTTGATGTTGACGAAGAGCAGACGACAAGCAGGAGAAAAGAAAGGGCCACCCACCACATTATATCAATGATCATGTTCAGCTCGCAGTTCTCTAGTGCTGAGATGGAACAGAATTTCAGATGTTAGCATGTGAAATGGGCTCATATCTGAAGGGTCCGTTTCTACAGAAGTGTCTTTGAAGTACCGGAAACGGCATGTTGTCTTAGACCCCGCGATCCATCTTGGCTACAGCTGAAGGTACCCAGGAACGCAACACGATGAGAACGGATTCAATCAGCAACAACATAGCAGATCAGTCGTTTTGCAGCCTATCAAATCTGTCCGGGGCTTCGGGTCGGCCCAAGCCACGTGTTTACCCGTTCGCGAAGAGGCGGCTCATGAGACAGTACCAAACTAGATTCAGTTGGCGAAGGGGTTCAGCGGGTTCAAGATCACGAACGACGGCTATTCTGCGCGGACGTAAGCGTGGAATGAGATATCGCAATGGTGGAAATGCCGGAGTTCTTCGGCCTTGAAAGGTCTGTGGCTGAGACTCCGAGCAATTTCGCCTGAGCATGCATCCATTGAGACCCGAATGGTATCTGGTCTTCAGCGCGCGACCCAAACAGCAGTTTATCAATTCATCGAGCTAAGCAGCAATGAATTCGCGGGAGTCTGAGGATGCGCCTTTTTGTGTTCAAGTGAGAATGTCCTATCCTTCCTCTCACACTTGACGATTCCATAGATGACTTCTCAATGAGTAGTCATAGTAAGATTCGGTGGTTGGCTTTGCAGATCCCAATTCCACCCGACGCCAGATAAAGCGAGGGACAGGGCGTTGTCTTAGGCGAATTCTCCCAACCTCCCGTATCTCCCTGCTACTCCGGTTCTCGGTCATCGTGTGTGACTTGTTTGGCTAAACCTGCATGATTGCATCAAGCAGGGCCGATCGTCGCACTCTTACAGCGAGCCGTTGATTCGCGAAAACCACCAAAACCCACTCCACCAGATAGCGACGCTGGGGCGGCACGGCGGCACATGCATGGTTTGGTGAGATTTTCGTGTTGGAGGTGAGGAGAAGCTTCCCCGCGGATGCGGGGAATGGGGAAACCCACCTCGGCCGATGAGATGAAAAGGCCAACAGTTCTTGCTGCGTGACGAAGGTATGAAATGTTCTTTTTCTATTGATACCTTGCCTAAGGTTCAATGTTGACATTTCAAGGCTGAAGACAGTGACACCTTTGTGGTCAAGAATTCTGTCTACAATCGTATTCAGCTCAAACGGTGCTTGCTACCGCGGCTCTGCTCAGCAACACATCTTTCTCAGCATCGACGATGGCCTCACATCCCGAGGAAAAGGGCTCGTTCGGCCTAGGCCGAGAGGACGTCGAGTCTCCCGCCGTGAAAGAGGTAAGTGCGCCATTGAGTAGACAACCACAAGGCACACTAATAGTAACCGCATCATCACAGGAACCCTTACCATCCTCCCCAACACCAGCCGACGCGGAAGAAGAGAAAGCGCTTCTCTGGAAACAAGACAAACGCATCATCCCGCTCTCCGCGAGCATCTACTTTCTCTGCTTCCTCGACCGATCCAACATCGGCAACGCAAAGATCCTCAACTCCTCCACGGGCCACGACATGCAGACCGAGACTCACATGTCCAACCGCGACTTCACGATCGCCCTCATGATCTTCCTCATTGCCTACGCAATCTTTGAGGTGCCCTCCAACATCCTCCTCAAGAAGCTCCGGCCCTCGCGCTGGCTCGCCTTCCTCATGTTCTCCTGGGGCTCTGTCACCATTGGCCTCGGCGGCGCAAACAGCTTCGCGACGGTGACGGGCGTGCGGTTTCTCCTCGGCGTTTTTGAGGCTGGGCTATTCCCAGGATTGGTGTACTATCTCACCTTTTGGTACAAACATGACGAGAGGAGCGTGAGGGTCGCCATGATTCTCGCGAGTGCGACCTTAGCGGGTGCATTCGGCGGTGCGATTGCGTACGGGATCGGGCATATGAACCAGGTGCACGGCATGTCGGGGTGGCGGTGGCTCTTCATCCTCGAGGGCATCCCTTCGTGTCTGTCTGCCTTTTTCGTGTGGTTCTTCTTACCTGATTACCCTGAGAGCGCCAGCTGGCTTTCAGAACGCGAAAAGGATCTCGCGCTGCGGAGACTCTACCATGAGGGCAGCAAGAGCAGCCACAAGACTATGTCTTGGGAGGAAGCGAAGGCGACGCTGACGGACTGGAGGTTATATGGACACTACCTGGTGTACTTTGCCATGTCGACGCCGTTCTCATCGCTATCGCTGTTTACACCGTCCATTACCTCAGGACTCGGGTTTGTCGATCTGCAAGCCCAGCTGATGACGGTTCCCCCCTACGCTGCAGCATACGGTACGTCCAGGCCAAGAACTTACTCCCTTGATACCCTCAACCGACATATACCCCTCAGAGGCTAACGCGTGAGAAATCAGTCGTCCAAATCCTCGTAGCATGGTCCGCAGACCACTTCAACGCCCGCGGCGTCCACTCCGCAGCCTTAGCCCTCATCGGCGGCGTCGCCTTCGCGGTCTCGGCCGTCCTCCCGCCCGACGCCTACAACGCGCGCTACGGCTGTCTCATCGTCGGCGCCTCGGGCGCCTTTGCGTGCATCCCGCCACTGCTGGGCTGGCTGACGTCCAACATCTTCAGCACGGCGGCGACGGGGCTCGCCATCGCGCTCAACGTCAGCATCGGCGCCGGACTCGGGCAGATCCCGGGCGTATGGGTCTACAAGGCCGAGGAGAAGGCCCGGGGGTACCCGACCGGCCACTGGGCTAACGCGGCGCTGCTTTTCGTTGTCGTGGTTGGGTGTGCGGCGCTGAGGGTGTACTACGGGGTCAAGAATCGGGGGATTGTACGGCGGGCGACGGAGGAGGGGACGGAGCCGAGGTTGTACAAGTTATAATGGTCTTTTAGCGAGCATTGTATCTGCAATCTGTCTTGTACATAGACTGCTGTCTCCTCAGTCGTGCGTATACTACGAGCAGTCCCAGTTATCAAAGTTTGCGTCAATGAGTCGCAAGGTTTCAGGATTGGGCGAACGCGTTGAGTTGGGAGGGCATAAATCCCACCGGTAACCTAAGCTGGAAATGCGCGTTTTGCCAACCCCGATTACTCTTACATGTTCGCATGGCGATCTCGCAAGAATTCGTCAAAAAAAAGTTGAGGCTGTCGTGAGAGGTCTAGTGGCACCAAAGCCCACTCCTCAGCATCCCCGCTTCATTGCGGGTTCACGACAACTTCGGCGTTGTGGCAGAGTGGTCTAATGCGCAAGACTAGAAATCTTGTTCCTTCGGGAGCGTCTGTTCGAATCAGGCCAACGTCGAGATATCGCAACAAACCTTTTGCTCCTCGGCATGTTGTTGCACGTTTTTGCATGAAGCCACTGTTCCTGTGGCGGCCAGCCACACAACGCTGCAACCATTCGATAGTGCGGTGCAACCCGAGGGTCGCGTGGTTCGTTCACAATTCGGAGCCAGCTGTCCGTGATTGGATTAGTTATTTCCCCGCGTTCAGATGAAGAGATGTGGTTGCGCAAGTTGACCCGAAGATGAACTAGGTTGTAAGCAATACTTCACGGCGGCGGCCAATCCCATGAGCAGGATGAAAGCAGACAGATTATTCGTATCGTTCGTACCTGTAGGGGAAGGGGACCATTCGATGATCAATGAAAAAGCTCTTTTTCCCGTGTGGTCCCTTAATACGCCCCCTCCTCTGAGACAACCCCCCGCAAGAAGTTTGATCAGAGTTGAGGACCGAACTAGTCAAGGATCATCCTGCAACACGAGCGACCCGAAATTGCTTGGAACCGACCGAGACGGCGCCCTGGAACTAAAATCCAATTATAGTGGGATGCCGAGCGAGGGTGACCCCCTTACTTTTTAAACCTTTTAGAGCGGGAATCGACACCGTCGCCTGAAGCAAGTCAACTCGTCAACTCCTCTTGAGTTCTCCGCCCTCTCGAAACACAGCACACGATGTCTAGTTGAAGTGAGGGTCCCAATATTTGCATGTTGTCATGGGCTGGATGAGCTGAGTGAGCACTCAAAAACGCCACACTCTCATTATCGGCATTGGAAGGGAGAAAGATACACCATTCGGGGGACTCATCTCACAGGAACGAATACTCATTGAAGGCAATCCCATTTGAACGGCAACGCGCTCAAGGGGGTGACGCCACAGACACGACGCAGCCATGCCAGCCTTCACCGTCCTGAGCGGCGGCATACAGACACGTCGCGCGCGCGTCGTATTCATTGCCCTTCTCGTCATCATCTTTGTGCTCTTCCTCAACAACTCTGGCCTCGCAGGCGGCGGCAGCTACCTGGACTCAGCGCGATCAGCAGCAGCCGGCGTGAGCAATGGCAAAACTACCACTACCACCGGCGGTGATGCCGGCAAGCAACCCCTCGGAAACCAGGACAAGGACAAGGAACTACCGGTAGCACACGGCGAACCTGATACCGCCGCAGACAAGCTCAAGGCCGACGCCGAGGGGCAGGACTCGTATCGCAACAAGGACGAGGAGCTGGCCAAGCAGCCGCCTACGGACACCGGCCGACCCGGTGATCCGAAACCCAGCGCTCCCGCGTCGTCGCCGATGCCACCGACACCGCCGCCCGCAGCGGACTGCGAGTCTTTCGAGAACTGGATGCGTTCGAAGCCCGGCCCGTTGTCCGAGGGCAAACGCAAATTCCCGCTCAACCGGCCCCGGCCGGAATGTCGCACATTCCGCCTCCCCGCCATGGACAACCTCATCATTCGCATGAAGGGCGTCATCAAGGACCCGGACCTGTACCGCCTCTTTGAGAATGCGTATCCCATGACGCTCGACAGCATGGTGAAGTGGAGGGGGTACGCCAACGAGACGGACAAGGCCACGGGCGTGTCTAAGGCGACGGACCAGGAGCTCACTTATGTCATCACCGGCGACATTGACGCCCTCTGGCTGCGCGACTCGGCTGAGCAAATCAGCCCTTACCTGCCTCTCCTTGAGGCTTCGCGGGATTCAAACTCCCTTGCCAGCCTCTGGCGCGGCCTCATCAACGCTCACTCGCGCTACATCATCATCTCGCCGTACTGCCACAGCTTCCAGCCGCCGCCCGAGAGCGGCATCCCGCCAACGCACAACGGCGCCTACGTGCACAACCACCCCATGCCGGCGTACGACCCGGAAAAAGTGTTCGATTGCAAGTGGGAACTCGACTCACTGGCGTCGTTTCTGAAAATGTCTGTCTCGTACGCGGAGAAGACAGGCGACTGGCAGCATTTTAACAAGTACCACTGGATAGACGCCGTCGAGGCCGCCGTCAACGCCGCTGGCGCGATGCGGCTGGGCACCTACTCACCCGAGGGCAAAGTGGAAAAGTCGGCGTGGACGTTCACGGGGTGGACGAATCGCGGCAGCGAGACCTTGACCAACGACGGGTTGGGAAACCCGATCAAGGAAAATGGCATGATTCGCACGGCATTCCGCCCTTCGGATGACGCCTGTATCTTCCAGTTCCTGGTGCCAGCCAACATGATGTGGGCAAAGTATCTCGAGTCCGCGTCCGAGATCATGGCCAAGCTGGATGGCGAGAAGGCCAAGAACCTGACGTTGGAGATGCGCGCGCAGGCGTTTGGGATCCGGCAGGGTATCGAAAAGGATGCCATTGTGCACCGACCCGGGTTTGGCGATATCTTTGCGTACGAGGTGGACGGTTACGGCGGCGCGAACTTGATGGACGACGCCAACGTGCCGTCTCTCCTGGCCATGCCGCTGTGGAACTTTACGCACTCCAACTTCAAGTACCCCGACCCGCCCAAGGGCGAGAAGCTGCACGACTACACCGAGGTATACCGCAACACGCGCAAGTATGTCCTCAGTGACGCGAACTCGTACTACATGAAGGGTCCTGCCATCTCCGCTGTCGGCGGGCCACACGTCGGTCCAGGCAAAGCGTGGCCTATGGCGGCCGTCATTGCTGCCATTACCGCGTACGATCCCATTTCCGGCAGCAAGGACGTGGAGAAGGATGTCGAGGAGCAGTTGCGAATGGTGCTGGATTCGACGGCCGGCTCTGGCGTTTTGCACGAGAGCGTCAACAGCTGGAACGACAATGACTGGACGCGCGCGTGGTTCGGCTGGGCGAATGGATTGTTTGGGGAGTTGGTATTAAAGATGGAAGAGGAGGAGAAGAAGAAGGGCGGCAGTGGTGGGTTATTGGGCAAGAGTTGGCAGGGTTCTTCGGGAGCTGCCCCCGCTGCGCCGTAGACGTTTGACGCGTAATCAAGTAGACTAAAGAAATTGTGTTGTTTGTTCAAGAGTTGTGTTGGTTCGGCCATCGGGAACTCAGGGAGTGTGAAGCTAGTTGCCGTCTTATCCGCATTTGATGAACATCTGCCCTACACTCCAAATGGGATGAGAGTTATGAAAAGGCTTTCTTTAACCCGTCCTTCATCTACTCAGGCCTTCGGGAACCGACTCGCCGCTCATAGTTTGCTAATGAACATCGAATTGAGAGAATGACTCACTCTCTAAGGTAGTCATTCGCCGACAAGATACGATCGAAATGTTTGATTTGTGACAAGCTTTAAGCAGCCACTTTTGATAGGTGACAGGGATGGGTTGTGAAGCGGAAAGTTTTGGGGTGACAACCACCACCAACCAGTGTTTAGAGTTCAGATCAATTGCTTTGCAAGACACAATAGGTGACTACGAAAACAACAAAAAAGTTTGACTATCATAGAAATACGAGAAGTCAGGACGACAGATGGTACAAAATGCAAAAGATCGACGTTGGCCTGATTCGAACAGACGCTCCCGAAGGAACAAGATTTCTAGTCTTGCGCATTAGACCACTCTGCCACAACGCCAGATGACTTCTCTGGCCAAATATCAGAAGATGTACCTCTTCTATGCTACATCTCCTGATGGAGTCCTCTATCCACAAAATTGTCTTTGGCACCTTAATTGACTGGTTTGACACGATGCCAGATTTGATAAAATTACGAGCCTCGTTGAAATCTAGACAGCTACTCTCACATCTCTATCTTACAAGCCACACAAGTTACATATATCTCCCCTCCGGCATGTGTCCCAGCGACCCCATCGTCCCCCAGTCCTGATCCCCGGGAACAACCTCACTCCAGGGCGCCGGGTCCTGAGGCATGGGATCATAATAAGTGTGCGGATCCCAGACCATACTCGCATCCCACTCGGGCATCTGCAACGAGGCAAGAAAGTTCTCCTGCATCTCAATCTCACCAAGCCCAAGCTGCTCGCCTCCCGCGCCCTGGATCTCGAGCTCCCGCTCCTCCGCCTGCGACGCAATAACCTTGGACCACCTCTGCTGCCTCAGCATCGCAATCTTGACTTTCGTCGCGCCCAGGCTCCAGATGTTGCCGCGCCACTCACCCTCGTCGACAGACATCTCGGAGTACAATGCGTCAATAGTCTGTAGCTGAGCCACGATTCGGTTGAGGTACCCCTCCACATCAAGCATCAGATCAGGCTGCGTAGAAAGACGCGCCTTGAGCGCAGCCAGCACCTGAGGCAGATCCTTATCGGGCAACGTCGTCTGCCACGGCGAAGAGCCCTTCGTCTTAGCCGACGGGGTTGACGTGGACGCGGGGGTATTGGGGCTGATGGCAGCTTCCATGGCTGCCAGTGCAACATTGGGGTTATCCTTTGACGGGTCTGACGGGTCTGTCTGCGGCTCGGGCGGCGTTTTGCCTCTTGTTGTAAGCCAGGACCAGCGACTCATCATCATAACGGCGTAGACCATGTGCGAGGCTATCGAGATGGGGATGCAATAGAAGAATTCTTGAGGCACGGAGAGCCAGGTTTCGAACCAGGCTTTGAGGGCTGCGTTGGATTGGTAGAAGGCGTCGAGGGCGGATGTAGAGCCTGCGCTGATGGAGTCAAGGGATTTGGAGAGGGAGGCGAGGAGCTCGGCGTCGATTCTGGGGGGTTCGTGGATGCGAAGCCGGAGGGTGGCCATTCTTACTTGGAGGTAGGCTATAGTCTGTCAGTTTTTTGCTTCGGCTTGTAATTTGGGGGAGGCCAAACTGACCGTTGTTCTTCAAGGTAGGGGGCATGCTAGTCTGTAGTTTGTTCCACTCCGCTCTGAAGCCAGAGACGTAGGCTGAGAGAGGCGCCCGAGTACTCTCATCCCCTTCTTCGTCGAGATAGTCTTTCGACCTCAGGTCCGAGATCCTCTCGCAGAGTCTTTGTATCCGAACGATGTATCCGAGATGTATGTCCGACTCATACTCTACATCATCTTCAAGCTCTCGCAAACACTGTTGCATGTACCCCGAATATCTCATAGAATCAATTTGGTGAATGTCCATTGAGATGCTGTGGAGTTAAAGTCAGCTCGACCACTCTTCTTTCCTTCAAAAAGGATTGAAGCTTACCATGAGCTGAGATACCACACCGCCAACAGCAACCTCCGCTCCTCATTCGTGCGTTCCCGCAACTCCCAAGGCCGCATGACCAACAACCTCGTCCGCTCCGGCAAACAAGGGCTCCTCTTAAGCCCCAGCTCACCCACAAGACACGTAGCCAACGAGACAAGCTGATTAAGCTGAGCGTGAGCGATACAATGCTGATGAAACCAGCCTAGCATAACCACCAATCCAAGCAGCAAATCAAACGACCTCTCGGATCGTAGGAGCATGTGGTCAGCAACGTGATTCAGGAGACGATACATCTGCCCCCGCATCGACTTCATGCTTCGGTAAGACGAGACCATGCGTATAGCAGCCATCAGGAACGGCCTCGTCGCCCCGAGCGTAGTGGCAGAGACGTCATCCGGCACCAGCATGAAGGGGAAGCACGGCGCCAGCTTGGTGCGGTAGATCTTGAGGAGGTTCTCGTCCGTGTCGGGAGGTGGCGGGGCTTCCCCCGGCTCGGGCTTGCATATGCATGTTGGGGGCACGAAGGAGTTGTAGGTCTCGGGGATGTTGATGGGCCTGACGTCGGAGAGATCTTCGACGTCCCAAGGTGAGACGCGGCTTTGGGAGTAGAAGTCCGCCGGTATTGGTTGTCCTGAGAGTAGGGAGACTGGCGGATTGCAGATTGGGTATGAGTGTCTTGATGGGCCAGGCAACACTGGCTGGCCGGTGGATGGGCCACTCGGGAGAGTGGACACGTTTCCTGATACTCGTAGGGTGTTGACCAGGCGGTTGAGACGCTCTTCAAGCTGTGTTGTTTTCCTGCGATATCTTGTCTCAGTGATTCGTCCGAATGAGTGATACAGATAATCTTCGGTATCCCACAATCCCCATTTGTATAGGGCTTAGTGTTGCTTGCCATACTGGACAGCAACCATCCAGCATCCTTGACTGAACGCGGGTCCGAGATTGAGAAGTGTGACTTACGACGGCCTGCTTTGCCTCTTCTTCCTTGGCCTGTGTATCTGAACCGAACAATGCTTGAAGAGCCGCTCACATCTATCACGCAACAACAACACAACCGTTAGTCAAAGATGACAACAAGCGCCGCCTAGGGTCCTTCTCCCACTCCCGCCATTGGGCCATCAAAGACATGGCGGGTTGCAATGGAGCCACGGTAGCCACCACACCACACGCCATTCCCGTGGAACAAACAACGTCTAGATCCGCCCCCGGGCTCGGAGATCTTGAGGAATCCCCGGCTCCCCTATGCAGGCGTAATGACCCGGGAGATCATGGACGGGATGGCTGCATAAACAACGCTGTGCCTCGCAAACGTACCTATCACACTTTGACCCGGGCGTCGTATTGGATCGAAGACACTTTGCTTTTGCGGTCGCACACGGCGCGCAGGCGGCGCCCCATTTGGCTACAGAATGGACGCGGGTGGTCTCCGGCGAAGGACTTTTCGTCGATCGAGTGGGAGACGAAGCGGCAGACATGGTTACGGGTAGACTGTGACCGGACCCAGGGCTGTCAAAGGCCTTTGTGAATACTCCTAATGAGAAGAGCGGATATTGGAGATTCTCTGACTTCTCCGCCGGAACGACGCTGTTCTTCCCGATCAAAGACTCTGTCTTGGTCGTAAGTGGTACGGCTATGGGATGGAGGGGAAACGATGGAGACCAATTCTCGGAGGTTTATTTAATAAGAGGAAGTCAAGTCCGTTGAAATGTGACTGGAAGAGTGTTGGGTATTCGCGTTCCGTAAAGGCTCAGCAAGTCTTGGATTGATCATTGGGGGGAGGCTTGTTCGCTATGTCCTCGTCCTTCGTCTGATGCCGTGTGCGATGGACTGGTGGTTGTCCAAGTCAGCGACCGGAGTTTTCAGAGATCTTGGCAAAAGTCCGATCCCTGCACCGGTAGGGCTGTGCAGTGGGAGGGATGTACGCCCGAAATGCGTGCCGGAAGCGGTAATATGGCGGTCCTAGTGTCGACCTATCTGTATGCAAGTGTATGCAACTAGGTTAGCCGTAGCGTCGATCGGGGTTTTTGTTAAAGTCCGGTTCTGACCTCCAAGCTGTTACTTTTTCCCGATATCTGCTTCGCCCGTGAAGTCTTGAGTAAGGTAACGGACAGTTGTCCAAAAACGACTGTAACAATGTGTCCGTGTGCTGCGCCTGTTCTTGATGATGTGTGCTGACTGCAGACGGGTCGACTTTGTGCCGGTAGGCAATTGGCTTATGAATCTATTCGCATGTGCGTTCTCACACTTCTAGGAATCAGCATCACCCTGGAAACAAGAAAGGGGTACTACTAACCTTGATCGCTGATTCCCTTGCACCTGAAATGGGATCATGGGGTATCGACACTATGAGCTGTGTGCATTCCGGTAAATGAGATTGAAGTGGGAATGTAATGTCTTCCCTCACTCGTCGCAGTACATCACCAACTCTTGCGGCTAGCAGACAAGCTGGTAAGATTCTACGATTTGCAACTAGGGAACTTTTTATCAGACAATCTAATAAAATCGGCACCTAATGTCTCTTCTCAAGCGATGAAGTCATTAACAACTTTTAGCCTTTGAAGAAGAGGTTGTCCAGAGTTTCATTCGCATTCATTAAAATCCGTAAGAGCGAGGAAGACCGAGGAGGCCGAGGATCATGAACAGCATCTGGACTTCTGATTGACGGCTTCAGATTGACTCGGCCGAGCTCAAGGCGTTTGACCGAGCCGATCGTGCCGATGCAACTTGGTATGCATAGATCTACTTGCCATGGATGTGGAAGACTGGAGTCACCCCTGTTATTGGGCTGGTCTACAAGCCTGAAGTGATTAGTACTTAGCACTGCACCGACTTAGCAAGCGAGCATAACTATCAAGCTGTATTCTCCCTCCTACATAACTTGTTGAAGCTGTCAAGGGAGAGAAAAAGGTGGTGTCTGTGAGACTCACATCCGTGATTCCCCCGAAGTATAAGGCTGGCCATGTTGAGGGGACTTCACACTTCACAATTGCTTGGTAGCAGCGAGAGGTGCCACCCAGTATGAAATGATATACCGATAGCGGAAAGAGATGCGTAGTGGTTGTAACGAAGGCTGGCTCCTCGCTGAAGTTCTGTGTCATGGCAAGTTTCGTTCATTCCCCGCAAGACCAAAGAGACTAAAGCGCGGGTGGAATGACATTGGTGCCACCTGAAGAGCATACTAGACATAAATACTGAAACAGTAACTCAATTTATTAAGCCAACACTAGTGTCCCCTTTAAAGTAAGGTATGCCGTATACGCGGATGCGGCTCATGGGCCTCCTCCGGGTTAGCGGCACGGCACACCAGATAGACTCGCGCTTTGTTCAGACTACATTGTAACAATAATAAACCCGCTTCATCGGATGTACGCAAAGTCTAGTTATCAGAAGAGCGACTTGATCATACACAATTAATAGCGCTTCTCTGTGCCGGTTCTAAAAGACATTTGCCCTGTCTATCCATCCCATCATCAAACCTGCTTCCCAGTAACCTCCCTCTCCTCATCCCGATCCCGCCCTAACCCCCTCCCCCTCGTTCTCAACGCATCAAGCCGCCTCCTCACACTCTGCATCTTCTTCTTCTCGTTGGCCGTCGTGCTAGCGACAGGTTGCGAGAGAGACGACCTCCTCAGCCTGCTCAGCTGCGTCGACGCGCCGAGCGACGAGGGCGGCGACTTGCTCTGGTTCGCAGCCGCCAGCTTCTCCAGCTTGCGGACCTCGAAGAAGTTGGAGACGCGTCGGTAGAGCTGCTTCGCTTTTCCTGTGGTGACGAATTCGTAGATTTGGAGGGAGAGAGCGATGAGGAGGAGGGTGGCGATTAGACTCAGGACTGGGGTTGTGTCAGTTAGACGTTGGAGTGAAGAGGGGGGGTTGTGGCCAAGGGGACCTACCGCATGTGAGAATGAGGGTTCCAGGGCTGATTGGCGATGGTACGCCCTCAATGGAGATGTCAAAGATGCCTATTCAAATAGTTAGTCTCTTTCCGCCTTTTCTGGGAAGAACCTCCAGGAGGCTTCTTCCAGGCTACGCACCGGTTGCCCAAGACAATGGAGCCTGTAAAAGTCAGCATCACTATCCCTTGCTGTACATAGGTAAGATTGGGCATCAACTTACAAAGACGACCGTCGCTCCGGTAAAGATGAAGAGAATCTTCGACTGCTCGCTCGCAGAGAGCGCCTCCTCGATATTCGCCTCTCTCTGTCTCAAATCCAGCAAAGTTGTAATCTACCACCCAGTCAGCCACACGTACCCAATAGCAAACGCTCCCCAGATGCAGTCATCCAGACACCTTCACACGGAATCTAGTACTCACCGAGTCCCGAACCCGATTCGCATCCTCCTCCAACCTCTTGAAGAAGTCCAGCGTTGGGTGCTTATACGGCTTTACAACACCACCTTGCTTCTCCCCGGCTCCGACTCCGCCGCATAAACTCCCAGCCCGCTCCGCCTCCGCCTCACGGAATCCGTCAAAGACCCGCTCCTGCGACCGGAGAACCCGCTTGATCATGTTGATCTCCTCCCGGACGTCATAAATCTCCTGCAGGAGCTCAATCTCGGCGCGAAGGTCGTCGAGGACCGTCTTTGAGGTGCCCATTTTGCTGATGGAGGCTTTGAAGTTGGCGTAGCGCTTCATTGCTTCGTTGGACTGGTTTTTGGTATCAAAGTCAGCTAAGATTGACCTCTTGTCGCAAAGTTCACCCCTTTTTTCTGGGTAGATGACTATACCCTCCAGCAAAGACAGACAGAGAAACTTACAACGTGAGCAATGGAGGCCGCAAAGATGTTACAGTAACTACGCGGCCCTTCGAATTGAAAGTGAAACTCCTCCTCACTGTATTCCACCGCGCTCTCGAGGATACTCTCCACAACGCGCATCATATCCGTGTTCTCAGATCGCATGTCCCTGGTTCCCAGCACGCGGTGCTTGATCTGGTTCAATAATGTCTTGGCGTTCTTGTTATCCCAACGATCAGGGAACGCGGTGATGATGGTGTCTGTAGAATAAAAGTATCGTCAGCTTCCGTTAATCACTGAGAAACATCCAAAGTCACCGGCTCCGTCACCTGTCTTTCAAATACTGCCTGCGCAGGACAAGTCACAACGGAGGAATAGAGAAGGACTCACGCTCATCAATCCTCCAAATCCAAAGCTGCGCAACAACCAAAATCTGCTTCCTCCTCTCCGTGTCCATCCTCCTCTTCTCCCGCGAAATCTTGGCCTGCACACTACTCGCCTGATCCTGCCTCCCCGCCATCCTCCCCAGCTCCGCCTTGGTCCCGTCCGTCTTCTTCTGCTTGGAGCTGCTCTGCCTCGAATACGCCCTCTGCGCATGCCGATCAAACGGGTTCTGTTGATGTTGCGTCTTTTGCTGCTGCTGATGCACCCTCGTCGACGCGATGCCGTCTTCGGTTAGAGGTTGCTTCCCTAGTACGTCCTCTGCAACCGTGTCACCTGCGGTTGATGACCCGGCTGCCGTGGTTCCCGTTGGCGTCGTGCCTGCGGCGGAGGCGGCGGAAGCAGCCAGTCGGCCCTCGACGCGCCGAAGATAGCGGAATAGCACCTGGCTTTCGTTTCGCAGCGCAAGATCGCTCGCGCTGAGACTCTCGTGGTACGACTGATCCAGCGACCTCGGGACATGCAGCTCAGACTTCGTAAACGTCGCGCGCATCTTGGCCATGGCGTCAAAGTGCGCTAGATGGGGGAAGAGGTAGTGCTGCAGATTCGTCGGCATCGCGCTGAGAGGATGCGGCCTCTGAACCGGTGGCGCTCTTCTATCGTTGCCTGCTGCTGCTGTCGGGACGGCTACCGCGCCGCCGCCGACCAGTTCCATCGGGCGAAAGACCTTGGCTTCATCCCCGATGTGTACGTCCTGGAGACTCCTCTTCGTGCCCTCGTCGATATCGACGTCGATGACGGGGAGTACCAAAGAGAACATTTGCGACCTCGGCGGCGCCGCTGCTGCTGCCGGTCCGGTCGGCGATGTTCCTCCCGTCACCTCCGGCCCGAGACTCACCTCCGGCATCCCAGTCCCACCACTTCCATCCGTCGCCGCCCCAGCAGCAGCAGCAGCCGTAGCAGCCTCCATCCGAAAATGCGGCTTCCGGTAGGGCGCACTAATCCGAATCTCCTGAAACGTCTCCTCGATGAACGCAATCATCCGGTTACACTCGGCATCCGGCCGCCCGTCCACGGCGCAAATCCGCTGCACGAGGTCCATCACCCACGCGACGTTGTTTGCAGGAAGATGGAACCACCGCTTGATAGGCCTGTGGTCTTCCTTGTGGCTGTTAGTGGTGCGTGCAGTATCGCCGCTACTACCACCACCACCACCGGTCGTATGCGAACTTTTGCGGCGCTGCTGGCTGACGTGCTTTCTCATCTCCTTCATGTTCAACCCAGGGCTCCCAGGAGGTTGAAGCAGAGGCGAATGCGGCGGCGAGTGAGACGGCGTCTGAAGAGGCGAGAGCCTCGGACTTCCCGCGGGACTCTGTGCTCTCGAATGCGCTCTCGACCGCGCGGGGCTTCGTGTGGGTGATCCAACGGGACTCCGGACCGGCGTCTCGGCCGAGTGTGGAGACAGCGCCGGCAACGCCACCGGCATCGGCAGCGTCATCGGAGGCGGAGGCGGCCTCGGACACAACTTAACCTCCGTCTCGGAATCATACAGCAAATCCCACACACTCAGACTCTCGAAACTGCATTCCGAAGAAGGACACCAGAACAACCCCTTAAAGTGCTTACACGCCTCCATCTCCGCCTCCTGATTCGGCCTCGACGGCGGGCGCGTCTTCTTCACTCTCCCGCCACCACCACCTCCACCCATCCCAACACCGGCCGCCGCAAAAACACCAAAGACATCGAGTCCGACGTTCTGCTTCGGCACAACCTGCGGCGAGTTGAACAAATCCGCAATCGAGTTGCGGTTCAGCAACTTGGCCAAACTCTGCGGCGTCTCCCCCGTCGACGAAATCACAGTCGGATCCGCCCCAGCCTCCAACAGATCCCTCACGAGCCTCTTGTTCTCGTTCTTCACGGCGTGGTGCAGCGGCGTACAGTCCTCCGTATCCCGGACATCCACATCCGCGTCCGCGGCGAGCAGCGAGGCGACGACAGCCTCGTGCTCGAACATGACGCCCGCGTGGAGGGGGGTCTGGTCGTCTTTATCCTGCAAATCGACATCCGCGCCCGCGGCGATGAGGATGCGAACGACGCCATCGTGGCCTTCGGAAGCAGCTTGGTGAAGGGGCGTGCAGTACTCGTTGCTCATGGTATCGACGTCCGCACCCTGTTCCACCAGCATCCTCACAATCGCCTCCCGCCCATGGCGCGCAGCAACGCTCAACGGCGTAAAATCATTCGCGTTCTGCGCCTCAATAGAAACGGACCCCGTCGCCAACAACATCATCACCACACCCTCGTGCCCACCCCTAGCAGCATCATGAAGCGGCGTATCCCCAACAGCATCTCTCGTCCCGGGATTCGCCCCAGCCTCAAGCAAAACCCTGATAACATCCTCATTCCCCCTCCTCGCAGCAATATGCAAACTCGTCCCCAAATCTCGATTCGGCGCATCAACAACCGCCCCATTCTCAATCAACAGCGTCACAATCCTCGCATACCCGCCCCGGCTCGCCTCATGAAGCGGCGTCTCCAGAAAACTCTCCTCGGCTCTCACGTCCGCGCCCGCCTCGCACACCAACGTCGCAACACACCCTTCGTGCCCGTTACGCGCGGCAAGATGTAAAGGCGTACAGCGATCTACATCGCGGACGTCGACGTCGGAGTCAGGGTTGGCTTCGAGGATGGCGACGAGGAGGGCGGTGCGGCCTAGGCGGGCGGCGTGGTGGAGGGCTGTTCGCTGGTCGTCGTCGCGGGCGCGGAGGACGGAGGGGAGGGAGGCGATGAGTTGGCGGACGTGGGTTTCTGTTGCGGCTGGGTCTGTGGTGTCTTTTGCGATGACTTCGATGAGTTGGACGTATGCTGTATGCGGTGTTAGTCTTGGATGAAGATGATGAGGCTGAGATGAGATGAGATGAGTGGCTTGAGACATACCTTCTTTCATGGGCGAGTCCATGATTGTGGGTGGTGAAACTACACGCGTAACTGGCGTAGCGAAGTGAGGGTATCAGTGAGAAGAGAAGCAAATTAAATCCTGCGACTTAGATCTGCCAACTCATGAAAGTATCAAATAGTGCACTTCTAATATGGGACGAGCCAAGGCACCGACTCATGTCTTTTCGAATGACAATTCTCATCAACGGGTGACACTTACACGGGTCGACATTTACGGCCTCACTTGGCACACCACTACAACCCCAAGCCATCGCGAACCTCATTCCGGCATGACATGTCTCACAAATTCCAAAGGTTCACTTACTCCTCTGGCCTAAAAACTACAGTATCTCATTTTCGCGGGGCAGGGCAAGTCATTCATCACGCTCCAAGACATCCGAGGGCACTCACGTGGAATATCTCTGTTGTTGGGGTCACATTGCAACCACTACAAATGACCTAGTGAGCTCCTTTTAACGTTTCGTCGTCCATCCATTACGCGTGACCTTTTTTCCTTCCCTTCGCACCCGTTCCCCACACTAGCACCTCACCTCAACGCCACTCCGATTTCTTACCGGCCGACGCGGATAACTCCCGCCGCTACGAGCTTCTGCACCTTGGCTCTGATCTCGGGGTTCTTCATGTGCTCGTTCAAAGCAGCGGGATCCGACTGTGCCTGCTGGAGGATAGACTGCATGATGGGGTCGTTCATGATGCTCATGATCTAGTGCACAAAGTTAGCCAAAACTAGTCGCTAGTTGCGGATGGAAGGAACCGGTCGCTCTGTGCCGGTCGCATGGTTGTGGATGCTTACCTCGGGATCCTTTGCCAAACGCTCCCGCGTCTGGTCCTCCGTCTCGTTCTCCCGCGCAGAGTACATGGCGTTGAGAGCCTTTTGCTGCGTCTGCTCAATCTCGCGCGCGTTGGCGCCCTTGTGGTGCTCCAGGTCAACCTTGGACGCCTCACTGCAGGCATCCACCGCCTTGGAGTACTCGCGCATGCCGTGGAAGGCCTGCGCCTTGCGGATGTAGCCGCGGATGAAGGTCGGATCCTTCTTGATGGCCGTGTTGCAGTCCTCGACGGCGCTGGGGAATTCGAGCAGCTTGATAAAGGCCGCCGCGCGGTTGCTGTATCCTCTGGGGTCGTTGGGCGCACGCTTCGTCATCTCAGTGTACGACGCCACGGCGCCAGGCCAGTCGCTCTCCTTGAACTTCTTGTTACCCTCCTCACGCGCCTCCTCTGCCTTGGCAGGGTCGATGTAGGCACTACGAGCAGACTCGATCTTGTTGCGCTCTGCCGCGCGAAGCTTGGCGTTCACGTCGGGGGTGCGGTGCTCAGTCAGCGACTTCTTGTAGTTCTCGATGGCAAGGTCAAGGTTGCCCTGCTTCTCGTAGGCGGTACCGATACGGGCGTAGCTCTTGGCGATCAGCTTAAAGTCGGCATAGATCTCGCGACCCTCCTCGACGGCCTTTGAGCAAGTCTCGATGGCCTTGTCAAAGTCGCCCTTCTCGAAGTACGCGGCACCCAAGTTGTTGAGGTAGGTGATGTCCTTGTGCAGCTCCCACGCCTTGGAGTAGTGTGCAATAGCCTCGTCAAAGTTGCGCTTCTTGTAGTTCTCGGTACCGAGGGCCTTCTCCTTGTCAGCGGCCTCCTTGGCCTTCTTCTTCTCGATAGCCTCCTCGTCCTCTTCTTCGGGTTCGGGCTCAGGCTCGGGAGTGGGGGCTTTCTTGGGCGCGGCAGGCTTCGACTGGGGAGGGGGAGGAGCATCGCGCATCTCGGCGTCCTCGGGCATGTTGTCGGGCATACCCATCTGCATGTCGACGCCCATCAGGACACCAAGGACCTGCAGCATGCGGGGGTCGCTGAACAGATCGGGTGAAGCCGAGGGGTTCGCCTTCATCTGCTGGAGCTTGGCCATAAAGGCGGGGTCGGCGAGGAAACCGGCCGTCTTGGGGTTCGCGGCGAGCTTCTGGACGAGCTGGGGGTCGTTGAACATGTTGCCGAGGCCACCCATCGGGTCACCGGCGTCTGTTGTAAGTCAGTCAGCATGGTCCTTTTTCTTTTCTTTGTTGGTGTCTTTCACGTACCACCACCAGCCTCGGACTTCATCGCCTTCTGGACGGCAGCGAGATCCTTCTTCAGACCGGCATTGTTAGGGTCGACCTTGAGGCCCTCCTCGTACGCATCGTTGGCGGCGAGGAGGTCACCCAGACCGTACTGCGCTGTTCCCAGACGTCCCCATCCCTTGGGCCAGTCAGGCTTGATCTCGGTAGTCTTCTTGGCATCGTTCAGGGCGTTTTGCCAGTCCTTCTTGGAGGCGTAGGCTGCGGAGCGGTTGCTGTAGAGGATGTGGTTGTCGGGCTGGATCTCAATGGCCTCGGTGAACTTGGCGCTGGGACTCTGTCAGCTGCGTGAATATGGGGTGGAAGCAGAGACAAACTTACACAGCCTCGTCAAAGTTCTTCTCGGCAATGGCCTTGTTGCCGAGAGCCTTGAGCTCGTCTGCGGAAGCCATGGTGATGTGTGTGTATGTGTGTGTCTGAGAAAATGTGCGGATGACTTTTGGAATGGATCAACTCGAAATCGAACTTCAAATGCAATCGCAAGGTAGACGTGTTGTCAGGGTATCTGGTAGATTTGTGGTGTGGGAATTGGGGAGAAAGAGAACTTAGAATTCTCGTCGTGGGGTGAGGCAGTCAAAGGCAGCAAAGGCGGGAAAGAAAACAGCCCGAGCTCGCCCTTCTAGCTCTTTCGATGGTTGGAGCGGCGCCGCGTGCTGATTGGACGGGCGGGGCCGTTGGCTGGCTCGTGCAGATGGAGGGGTTCAAGGCTGAGTTCGCCCTGCCTCACCGAACCCCTCACCTCCCTACCTCTACCTGCTCGTCCTCACCTCGGTGTATCTTCTACACCTAGAGTCGGACTGGTGAGCAAGGTGAGCAAGGTGAGTACACCAATGTTAGATGCCACATTGGGCAATCCCTTTGCGTCGCCTGCAGGAAGGAACAAGTTCCGGAATCATTCTTAAGGGACCATTGAATTGACTCGAATAAGAACAAGGGAGGGCGTTTAAATCAAGTTAACTGCAAACGAATGTGTTCTCTAAGCTATGCATACCAAATTCCAATCCCTTTTACAATCTAGAGTTCCTCAAAGCAAACAACGCCGATCCCCATGCCACGTATCACACATCATGCACCACAACCTACAGCCCAAACACCCTCACTCCTCCCTCTTCGCCAACGCAACAATACTAAACTCCAAGTTCCCATCCGCAAACCCAATAAACCTCTTCACCCCCCTCTCCAACGCACCCTCACTTAACATATCCTCCCCCTCCTCCAACAACCCCCGATCAACAGGTCCATCCGACCCGCCCTCCAACTCCCACAAATGCCCATCCTTCCCTTTCACAAACGCAATAAAATGATACCCAGGCTTCTCCTCCGCAGGCGGCGCCGCCGTATCCCCCCTCCTCGCAGCCTTCATATGCGCCTCTTCAAGCGGTAGGCTATTATACAACACATCAGCCCTCTCCTCCCACTTCAACGGCTCCGCCTCTTTGAGCAGACTCTCAATCAACGACCCCTCCTGCACAAACTCCCTCGCAGGCCCGTTGCCCACGGCATGAATGAGTGCATACAACCCACACGCATTCCCAATCGTCTGCCTGAACCAAATCACAGGCTCTTCCGGCCCGGAACCAGCATACGTCACCCCGTCTTCCTTGGCGAGCTTCGTGCCGTCGGCGGAACGGACGGCGTAGTACATTGGCGCCGGGGAGATGAAGATGAGGGCGAGCGCGGGGCGGGGCACGAGGGAGAGGAGGGAGGGCTCGTCGAGGCTGTAGACGTCGAAGAAGCCTAGCTCGGGAGAGATGCCGAGGTCGTGGATGAGGGAGGTGAAGACGTCGGGGTTATTTTCGAGGGGAATGACGGTTTTTTTTGCCGTTGGGGGTGTAGTAGACTCCTTCTGTAGGCATATTGGCGGGATTGTGGTTGAAATTATTTGAAGTTGGTTTCGTGTTGATGAGTTACTCTGTGGCTTGTTCTGATGATGAAGTCTAGATGGTCCGAGCTGGATGATAAGTTGATTTGATGAATGATGAAGTTGTGATGTCGATGCTAAGGCGTGGAGACAAACGCCCTTCACTTACACGCCAGAGGCAGGCACGTCGTTGGGTGTACGCAAACCGAGCGCCTGCCTGGAACCCCGCACGGTGAGTTGTCTTCACCGCTTTGTTCCCGACTTTGAAGAGTACTTTGGCAATTGAGCCTCCAGGAAACAAGATGGCCTTGACCGTTTCGATTCTTGTTCGATAACGGCAAATGGAAAAAATCCCTTCTGTCGTGTGGCACTAGGGTCTGGGTGACCGCCGAGGCCCGATTGCGCTGCCTATTGCCTTAGGTTGGTGTACTCAGCGGATTTTGAGGGACAGGCCTGCAGTTGGAGTGTCCCTTTCGTATCTGTACCTCTGAGAAACTGCAACATCGCATTCGCATTTAGTTGCGCGATCGAAGGTCACATATTCTCAAAGAGTTCATAGCCATATATGTCATGCTTATTGTGCATTTCGATGTCTTCGCCGGCGTCTACTTCACACCCCTTACCTCACCTTACTCTTCTTGGGAGATAACATGATCCCCAGGCTTCGGTTCAACCCAGAGCTCCCAGTGACGTTCCAATGACTGGGAGCAGACCCCAGCTTGAACGCATGCTTCGAGAATACTCCAAGCCAGCTCCCATCACCAACTTGGCAGTCGAATCACCAGCAGCCGAGCCAGTTGACTCCGCCATGTCTGCTCGTCCAGGCGTGTCAGCCTCTCCACACTCCACTCTTCCCGTCATACCGAACATGTTCGGACATCGGCAGGTCACCAAGGTCCGAAGCCCCGGCTCGACGTCTCATTCCCCCGTCTCCCAAGGGTCCCGATTACCCAATCCAGGAACCGCATCGGTGACCCCATCCCGTCGGCAGCCACCGCCATGATCCCACAGCGGCATTAGCGGGAGCTCCCCAGGTGAAACCGCGCCAGAGCTCCCTGCACATCACCCTAGGTCCCCAGCGCTCTCCCCTGGCACGGGCCAATGGCGAACTGCCTTTTAATCAGCCAACCTCTCATTCTTCTTCCTTCACCCCACGCTCCAGAGTCCCGGAAGCTCCAGAAACTCTCGGAAACGTTGGACAAGCTTCCCTTTTCTCGGCGCCGAGCTGACGTCCAATACAAAGCTGCGCTGTGCTGCTGCTAGCTGTCCATTTGGTCACGCAACCCCGACCCTCGATTCCCTCAACAGGCGGCAAAGGCACGCCAGTGAATCGTACCACTTTCCACCCTGATTTGTATATCAGTTGCGCCATTCGCTCTCGCTAGGCTCCGCCGAACTCTGTCAAAATGGCCGGATATCTCTTGCTTGTGATTCCAAGCATCCTCATCAGCTTGCTAGCTTCCAGAGCACCATTCATGATGGCCACGACACCGCAGACCACCAAGCCTTGGGCCGACGGGCCCATGAAGCTCATCACCACGCCGCAATATGCAACCAAAAAGGTTCGGAGCTTGGGTTGGAATCAATGGGGATCGGGCCCAGTTGGAGGAAGCTCCAGCTAACAGTCCAATAGACCGACCTCTTCACGCTGGGCTCAACGCACATGGCCCTGCTGCACAACTCGATCCTGCGGGGTTACAACTCCATTTACCAACAAGCGCCCTACATTCAGGAAGCAGACAAAGCAGACTTTATCGGATACTCCCAGACCTGGTTCAAATTTGTCAAGTCGCACCACGATGACGAGGAGGAGTCGCTCTTCACCAAGGTCGAGGACCTTTTGGAGGACAAGAATGTCTTTGCCGAGACGCATAAGGAACACGGTACATACCTGATATCCACGACACTAACTCGCCATGATCAACTGACAAAGATATGAACAGAATCATTCCTGAGCGGCCTCGCCGAGTTCAACAAGTACCTTACCTCCCTCTCCTCGCCGGCCGACTTCTCTGGCGACAAGCTGCTCGAAATCATGAAGAGCTTCCAAGAACCATTCGAGAACCACTTCCATAGCGAGATCACCACCATCGCCGGCATGTCGGAGCACCCGAACGCGCCCAAGGAGGGAACACCGGAGGCGGCCAACGCGAGTTTGACGTTCAAGACGTGGGGCAAGAGCACCGTCACCAAGGCAGGCACGGCGGACGTAGTGCCGTTCTTCTTGCTGAACCTGGACCGGACAACGGAAGACGGGTTGTGGGCGAACTGGCCGCCCATGCCGGCGCCGATCAAGTGGGGGTTGATCAATATCGCCGGTGCTTGGCACTGGGGTTGGTGGAAGTTCGCCAGCTGCGACGCGGCAGGCCAGCCGAGGGAATTGTACGCGCTCGAGTCCAAGACGGAGGACAAGACCAAGGCTGAACTGTAATGGGAATTGTTTGAGATGGAAGCGGGATTTCTATGGCTTGCTGGGACGAAAGACTGGCGTTTCTGGGGAGTTTGGAGCCTGTGTATCTTTACTTGTAAAATAATGCTCATGGCGGGCAGAAAAGCTAGCTCCTATGCCTAAATTACTGGATGGCCGCTGAAATCCGTCACCCACCTTGATGCTAGGGCCCAGGTCCAAGTGCGCCGCAAATAAAGTTGAGTGGGGAGGTGTTCGGCGACAGCGTCATTCGTCGGCAGCAAGCCGTGAGATCGGCGGGAAGAATCGAGGCATGGGAGCCGCAGTTTGAAGGGGCGGGAAAGCGAAGCTAGAGCATGGCGGAGATTGCGAGCTAGACGCTAGAGTTGATGTTGCAGCAGGCTTCCCTGGTAGCCTCATCTATCCGTCCTTGGCTTTGCGGTCGCAGCTGTGAAGCCTCTGGTCTCTTGACCGATATTGTTTTCTTGGGAATCCAGACAGAGACATGCAGTGAAAGTAGCAGGTAGGCCAAAAGGTGAACACCATGTGGTTGGTGATGAGGCGGCCAACAAGTAGCGAGCGGGTTGTAGCGAGCAATTTAGAGAGGCGAGGCGAGCTGCAATGCGACGCAATCCAACGGCAGGCCGATATTGCAGAAGCAGACGCACAGCGCCGGGGCGGCGGAACCCTCCTGTTGTGGCCCAATTGAGGGCGCAATCAAACTTGGGGCTCTTTTGGGCGCTTCACAACCACAAGATCCGAGTGCGCCTGGTTGAATCGGTTGGAATTCTCGCGGGCCACAGCTTCGTACACTCCACTGATAGTTAGCTGCTTGCTCAGGCGAGGTAGCAATACATGAAGGGATTGCATCGGCGTCGGGAATCGGGAGGCTAGAATCGACAATCTTTCGCAAATGTTCTCAGAATAGCGCACGGTAAGTCGGGGGCGTCGACCACTTTTGCTTGGCCGATTCCACCGCATCGCATAGTAGCGACTGAAAGTGGCCTTGGGGGCAGCGGCCAAAAGTCTCGACTTTCTAATTGGGGAGAATCGTCCCGAGTCGCAGCCTGGCCCCGCAACACAAGGGACAGTATAGTGACCGTATCTGGTGAGGTTGGAATCGCTGATGGTTGTACGTACGTGACGCGGCTGGTGGCGGGCGTACAGGGCGTCTAGAGAGATGGCCCAGACTTCACCGTCATTCCTACGAAGCCTGGGACAAGTACCCCATAATCCGGCGTTGGGATGTGCGACCTTCTCGATTTCGACGATCAGCCCGACGGGAGACAGGGCTGGACTCATGAGGTGCAGGTCCTCATCAGCAACAACGCTGGTACAGATTACAGTGCCTCATTGCCTCCCTCTCTGTGAATCTTGAACGGGGTTGTTGCTTTGTCAATCTGTGGTCTGCTGGGTTAGCTGGTAATTCGAGCCTCGGGGTGTATCTGCGATGCAGCGGCCGAACGTGACCTGCCCGGTGTCACTTTGCCAGAGGTACTAGAAAAGTCAGTACCTGTGTAGCCTGTCGCCTGTGCTGTGCAAGAGCAAGACGCGACCTTATGAGTGAGAGGGAATACACGATGCGTTGAACATGGAGAATCGCATAGCAAGAATCGAGACTTGGAGCCGGGACATGTGTCTGCAGGAAGTTGGGAAGCAGACTGGGGCACTTCGAGGTTGCAATTGGGCGTAAACTTGCTCAAAAACTCTCAGGATGCTTGAGGCAGGAAGCGATAGCGCTGTCTTGGCAGCAGGAAAGGCAGGAAACAGAGCAAGAAAGAGCAGGCAAGAGAGCAGATTTACCCCCGGTCTCCCCGTGCGATTTTCTTACATGCGCCTACCTGAACATACGATAAGGCAGGTCACTCCAACATAGACCTCGTTGGCTGTTTCCTTCCAACATCATGTCCTGCTGTACGTACTTCGATGTACCTTAAGGTATGTAACACAGGCCACACGGCAAGCGCGAACTGTGAACATGAAGAGCCAACTTCTTTCTTTGGCACTGCAGGCAAGAACAGAAGGTCATGCCTTGCCTTACGTTTCTGTCCCCGAAAAGACATGGAAGGAATGGTACGTGCCTTAGAGTTCAAGTAAAGGACTTCGTCAAGTGGAGCCTCATCAGATAATCATCGACACATCCTCGTCGCTGCATTTACACCGATGCCCCTCAATCAGCCACAGTCCAACCGGGACGACCTACGCTCTCTCCCACTCCATCCGTGCTACGATGTCTACAAGTACGTCCACGGATATCGTGTTTTCTCTGCCCACCAACCCACCGAATCTTATGTACTTCTAGACCCTTGTTTTGACTCTCGGGAAGGAATCTAGCGCAAACTGGTCCTTGTAACTCGCTCTATCCCATGGAAATCTAGCGCAATGTGGGTCTCTTGGCAAAGGTCGTTCTTCCCTTCGCGTCAAAGAAGTGAGAAGATCGATCGGCTTCCCTGCTGACGCTGCCTTTATATAACAATGTCGAGACATATCCCCATTACTCAAACTCTATTTTGTCTTTTCTTCTCCAGCTTCGCTCTACCGATACTCTGACATCTTCCAAGCCCCTGCTCCTTCGATCGATCGTCGTTCAGGAGTATCACGACATCAGTACTAGGTTACAACTACTACAACTAATAGCATCACAAATTGTCTTCAGAAACATCTACGAATAAACCGACAAGATGGACGGCATGTCAATGGCCACCACCACCACTGCCATGGCTGCCACTGGCACCATGAGCATGGCTGCTACCACCAGCACCAAGGCCGCCATGTCTGGCATGGGAAGCAGTACTGGCTGCAAGATCTCTGTACGTCTTGGCCATCACCATCTATCTCTGCTACCCATGGCGCCTACTAACCGCTTCATAGATGTTGTGGAACTGGAACGTCATTGACAGCTGCTTCATCAGCAGCCAATGTACGAATTCTCTACCTGTGCCGACGACAATGATAAAGCACTAACACCCATACAGGGAAGATTACCTCCAACGGCATGTTTGCCGGCTCATGTATCGGGGTTATTCTCCTGGTCATGGTTCTTGAGGCTCTTCGCCGCGCCACCAAGGAGTACGACAGATACCTCATCAAGGCCCACAAGCAGCAATACGCCAACGCCGGTGCCGTCTCCCCGAGCTCCGCTAGCGCCGACGACCACGGCAAAGGCCCCTCCGGCTCCGCCGCCGCTATCACCGCCAACGTCGTCCCGCCTTTCCGCCCCAACGTTCTGCAGCAAGCCGTCCGCGCACTCATCCACATGTGCCAATTCGCCGTCGCTTACTTTGTCATGCTGTACGTTGCCTTGACGCGGCCTTCACCTCAAAGAATGGCGCTAATATCGTCCTTAGTCTTGCCATGTACTACAACGGTTACCTCATCATCTGCATCTTCATCGGTTCCTACATCGGTGCCTTCCTGTTCCAATGGGAGACTATTTACGATGGCCCCACCTCTGCTGCCAGCGAGGCCACCGTCTGCTGCGGTTGAACATGAATAAAAAAACTTGATACACCAGCTTCAGGGTTACGAATACGGGAGACGACATACGACGTCTTTGAGGAGGGATCATAATACTATACCCACGCAGCGTTCCAGCTGCCCTACTGTTTGAATCTTAATTCAGCGCGAATAATACATCAACACTCTTCAACATCAGCAAATTCCGATGCCCAACCCCTTCTCCTCCCCCTCGTTATGTTATGTGTGATGGATGCAATATTCGACTTCCTACCTTATGTTGGGAATTTGGCCGTCTTATTGCCGAGAGCTTAAACATTAGCGCTTGCTCAACCCTCTTCCCTCTCCGACGAGTCCCGCACTCTCTTAGGTGTAAGATGATTGGATCAATCGTCTACCCGTCCCATCCCGCGGAAATGGACGGCTTTCGTCTACTGATCGGAAGAGGGGAGTAAGTGACTCGGATACGTGATCTCATCGTACGTCTTGAATCATCTTAACCATCAATATAAATACCCCCCCATCTTGCGTGCCCAAGCTCAACATCCAGCTGCAAACCACCCCGACCACTTTCTCCATACAGACTATTGCAATGGCTATCACCGAACTTCATACCAAGGAGCTCAGCCCCGGCTTCGGGATCGAAGCACACAACTTTCCATTTCGACCTGACACACTCGATCAAAGCGCTCGCCTGATTGAAGATCTTGTCAAAAAGGTAAGCTTCCGAGGTACCCTTCTTATCTGTCAAGCCTGCCTATCATACTTGACTACCTTAATAACCCCTGAACAGCACGGCTTCCTCGTCATCCGCAAAAGCGGCCTTACAGACAAAACCCACATCGCCCTAGCCCGACATCTCGGCGAGCTAGACGATGTCAAGCCCTACAACAAAGCGGGTCGTATCAACCGCCTCCAGTACGACGAGCTCTTTGACGTAGGCAACATCGAGGCAGACGGTTCCATCGTCGACCCTAAGTCCCCGCGTGCCCAGGCTGGGTTGGGTAATGCTCTCTTTCACGTCGATTCGAGTTTCAATCCTAGGCGGGCGGGCTATTCCATGCTCCTGGCACACGAGTTGCCTCCCCAGGGTACAGGTGGAAGCACAGAGTTTTGCGATACCAGGGCTGCGTGGGATGGGCTGGATGAGGATATGAAGGCGGAGTTGACGGAGAAAGACTACGTTGCTTGCCATTCTATCCTGCATTCCAAGAAACTCGCAGCCCCGGAGCACTTTGCGAACATTGAACCCGCAGACTATCCAATGGGACGACACAAGCTCGTGCAAAAACATGAAGCTTCCGGACGGATGAACCTTTATCTCGCAATGCACATCCACCGTATCGAGAACCTCACTCCGGAGGCCTCAAAGGCCTTGTTCGAGAAGCTCTTTGACCACGCTACGCAGGAAAAGTACCGCGTCGTGGTGGACTGGGAGGATGTCGGGGATATGGTCGTCTGGGATAATACCTGCACGATGCACCGCGCCATGGGCGGGGAGTGTGCGTACAAGTATAGGAGAGATATGAGAAGGGCTACTGTTCATGATGGGAGTTCGCAGGCATGGGGGTTGAATGAGAGGACGGATGTGAGGCAGGGGTTGCCGTGATGGATGGGTGGTGTTGGGATCGTGTCGAGATTGGATACATGGGTGCCGGACATCTTGGATATGTTCGCTGGGGGATGTCGTACAGAGAATTGAAATCTTTCTTTGGTTTCTTTGTTGTGAACAATCATCCCAGCCGTTGCTTACTAGCAGCTTGGACGTGGCTGCTGTCACTGAGGGACTCAGTGCCGAGGTCGTTTCTTGGATCCTTTGTTGAAGAAACAACTGTCGTTGATAGTTGAGGAAATAGATCTCGTGCCTGATTTGCCGGCGAGACCCCTGTTATGATGTACGTTGTCGATTGTCCGGCCACGAGGTTCTTCGTAACTGGCTATCTCGGCATTTACCGCAGTAGGCAAGATTTAGACACATGCAGTAAGCAAACTTCGCGATACTGGTACGCTCTTTGTCTACTAGCAGGAGACTTAACTCGATCAGTTGTTCACGGTTTTACCAAACTGCGTCATCGGAGGTAAGCAAACATGTCCTTCCGCCCAGCCAACTTTTGACGCGAACACGCTCATCTTTTCAGTAGAGGTTGCATTATTGAATCTTGAGGCCTTTGGTCGGAATAGCCATTCATTGTCACCGGCGGTTGTGAACATCGGCTAAAGGAAGAAGGAAAAGCTTGGAGCAATGCGTCCTGATGGCTCGTGGATGTGGCAATGGTTTGAGAGGCGGACGGACGGACTGGCGGTAGGCTGGATCATCTAATCAAAGTGTCAATGGTTTCTACTAGTTTAGGGTGAATGCTGCCGTGCGACCCTATGGCAAAGTCACAGAGGTGCTAGGGTAGTCTGAAGGACAGTTCTCTGAACAGCTTCATCTTGACCAGCCAAGGTGACAATCTGCAAGCATAGCGGACACGAGAACAGTCAAGTGATCTAGATCCCACAAAAACGTCTATTAATTCGTGTCAGTATAATCTGGAGTATTTAAGGGCGGGATTGTCCAGCATGGAAGCAGGAATGGCCCCTATCTAAACACCAAGAGCATCAGCACAGCGAGTCAATTGGCAGATTTGGTTTTCAGCCCCGAAAAGAAATTGTCGGCAATCTTACATTCACAGCTTGAACCGTCTATCTATCTTGAGGTATTGAGCTATTATCATTACCCCTGCTCAGGAAATTCGGCGAACCTCGCACATACTGATCGTACTAAATTCAGGGCGTCATATCTACAAACCGGGTTACCAAAGAGCTACCCAGCCGGCATTCCTATACAATCGGAGATTTGAACTGAAACAGGACGAATGAGAGCATGGATTCTCCCATCCTTACGAAACGATTTACCTGCCCTTATGTGCAGTGCCCATATTACGAATTCGCCGAGTTCCCAACTGAGATCGCTCGAAATGCGCATACAGCAAGGCACTTCCAGTGCTCGTACTGGCGGATTTGCAGCGAAACGTTCGATACTTTGTCAGTTGCAGAATATCACGAACAGACGCACGACAATGAATTTGGCAAGAACTTCGAGTGTTCTGGGTGCAATCAGAAACATCCCACTATGATCGAATATAAAAGGTGTGAAATATCACACCAGGGCGACCGTGATCAGAACGGCCCTAACTGGATTTGTACGGAACTGAAAGATGATGGGACTAGTACGTGTAACACACCCTTCAAGCGCGAAGAACGTTCCGAGTTTGCGAGCCACTTGTCGGAACATAACATACACATACCACCCGAACAATCGTCCACAGTTATCAAAGATTATAATGTCACGTCGAACGGACAAAGGTTCTGGTGTAAAGATTGTGGCCAGGCTCGCAAGCTCTATGATTCCGAATTCGAGAGTTACCCCCGTTTCTACGGGCACTGGCAGACGCGGTGTTTGGATCACCGCTCACGGCATATGATATCCTTGCGGGAAAGTGCGCTGCAACAGCCTAATCAGGAAGCGTCTTGATGAGGTTGAGGAGACTGATGATGTTGAATCTAGCGATTGTCTACGATCATTAGCTAGTGAACCAGAGCAGTGAAATATGTACACGAGAATCTAGCTGCTAGTTGAATATCTTTTCTATAAGAAAGTACCTGAATTTATATCCTTATCTTCTTTCTCATACAGAGTTTCTTTTAGCTTGATAGTGACACTCACATAGCTCTGGTTTGAGCAGGCTCTTCTTTCACGCAACACAAGAGTAAACACATTGACACCTAGTCGAATCTCATTGCCGTTAATGACTAATAGCTTTCAAAATGGTCTACTGAAACGTAGTCTCGAAGGCTGTCATCGGGGGAGGGTCACCTAGCCACAATGGTGAAGACGTATTTGCCGCCGGGGTATGTCAACGCTGGCAAACCGCAAAAAAGGTGAAGACAGGCGATCTGAATCGCCACGACTCATAAATCCTTAAAGTGACCGAGCCATGTTGTCATGGGACACTTCTTGCAGATATTCCAAAGAGATTGATCACGAAACAGCGCATGTTACGTGCTACTATGGGTATTGCAGCTTGCAATTCCAGAATGGAAACCTCCGGAAGATCCACGAACAAACCGAACACTTTGGTGGCAGTTTCATGTGTACTTTTGCGAACAGCCTTATGGGAATGCACTCCAATGGAGAGCATGCGAAGCATCACACGGTGCTGGCCGTGGACAGCCCCAGGTCTACTGGGTACCTATGTTCGAAGGCATCGGCCATGAATGGGAAAACGTGCAACACATCTTATACCAGTAAACAAGGTACCAACTACCAAAACCACCTGTGAATACGGCATGGCTATCACCGAACGGAGGATGGATGGAAAGAGATTCTCGATAAAACTTGTTTCAAGCATAGTGTATTCTGGTGGGGGCGTTGTGGTAAGGGTCTCAAATACGATGACCCGGCGATCAAAAGGGATCTCAAGCTCTACGGAATAGGACAATTACTTCGTCTAGATCACATACAAAAGCATGTGTTGGAAGATGGCGGCATCCATTGGCAGTGGCCTAGTCTGGGGGTGTGAGAGTGAGAAAATTCGTAGAATAGAAATCAGCTATTGTGCTCAATGATGGGCCGCTGGATGGACGGAGTAAGAAGCGCGAGAGTGAGGCGATTCATGGGAGGAGTCAGTGATTGTGCTTGATGGTGAGCCACTCAACCATGAGAACAGGGGATATTTCTTAGGACCTAGCTACTGGCCGAATATCTTGGACCTACTCAAACAGTTCAGTGAGTATGTTCCATCATCAAGGAAGTGCAGGTACAGGACGAGTTGAAACAAGCTGTCTGAAACTCTCCCCACGAGTGATGATTACCTTCTTCAAACAGATGCTCAAACATACGACGTGAAGCGACGCAGGTTATTACACGCTGAGTCAAGGGCACATTCTTACATGCAGTGTTTGGATCTCGGGGCCGGCGTCTGTTTGCTGCGAAGTGGAAAGTTCTTTTTTGCTGAACTCAATTCTGGACGGTGAGTTTCTCAAAGGGGGCGATGGGGATCATCTATTCAATATGACGAAGGCGCACGTGTTCATTGCCGTGACACCGTAATATGATTCTAATCAGAAGATCTGAAAATTTCTTATTTAGGCAGACTCGTTTCACTAAAGAAGGCCGGAGAGTTTCTTTCAAATGCCCTAGAAGGTCACCCATTGAACTCAAAGGCATGATATCCAGATTGAGCCATAGATTTTCTGCACTCGAAGCAGCGGGATCCAGGACGTAGCTTACAAAGTGGAGCCCCCTGGTGGCGGTTAGTGCTAGAATGGATTCATGGAATGGCTTTCATTCTGATCTCACCAGATGACGTTGGAAATCTGCATCCAGAAAGAGAGTCTTAGCCGATGAATGTTAGTCAAGAACAATGCTTTACCGCCCGAGGTAGAAGATTTGCAAGGGTATGGAAGTAGAACAGTCCAAGAATCCCGGCACTTTACGGGTCTGGTCCAACTGGGGTGTTGAAACGTAGCATTAATTCATTAGTAGTATATCAAGGGTGGACGTGTCATTCTTCGAGGTCAGGTCGAGACACACCACGACATCAGAACTACACAATCTCCAGACCTCGCACTTCCCCTATGAATTTGAGTGTCAACTCTCTCTATATCTTAAATCATCACCACCAATCTAACGTAGTTAAGGGTACCTACCACTTGATTTTCTTATCGGCATGGTCACGCGCCTAGAATATACTGACCTTGTTATTACAAAAGCATCATGTTCGCAAACGGGACAGAACGTGCGGAGAGGGATCGACGCACAAACGGGAACTCTGTCACAAACGGGAACCACAACCTGAATTCGCAGATCAACGGAGGTCCATCTACAAATGGAATCAGTATTAATGGCAGCAGAAATAATGTCAATGGCGTCCATGTCTATGTGTGCTACTACGGATATTGCGGCCAACGATTCACTACTGAGGCGGCTTATTCATCTCACGTTGATGAAGAGCACCAAAGAAGGCCTCGTAATCAGGAATTTCCGTGTACCTATCCGGGTTGCGGCACTTTCTTCTCAGTTGCGACGGACTGGAGAGATCACGAACTTGAACATGATGAGGAATATATCACGAATCCGACCAACATTTACTGGGTTTGCTCAGAACCTAGAGGTACAGGAGCGTGCAACACATCCTTCACCGCGAAACAACGTACCCAGTTCGCAGAACACTTAGTAACCCTGCACGGGGTGGGCCGATCATGGAGTGCGGTGATCCCAGTCCTCGGGAGATCGAGTTTTCCGATCTACGCTGACGGATTCTATTGCCCATGGTGTGTTAAGGGTATCAAATATAACGATCCAGACTTTTTACGATCCTTTGTTATCTGTGGTTTGGACCAGCCGCTGCGTTTGGATCACTTGCAACGGCACATGTTAGACGATGGAAACTCTAACGGGCACTTGCCTACTGCGGGAGTTTGAGACGAAGTACAAGAGGGAGGTATCTGACATACTAGAAGTCAGTGGTTGAGCTTGATGACCACTGGTTGCTGAACCATGGGAAACATGCGTGCCTCTTAGCATGTAGCTGCTAGTTGCATCTTCGAAATATCCTTAAAGTACTTAGGCGGTTGAGCACGCTTGAGTATCACAGAAGTGCAAGAGAAAATAAAATTAAAAAAAATAACAAAAAAAGAGAAGAAAAGAAAAAAAAACACGAATTTCTTTAACATCTTCCCTGCATTAAACGATTGTAATTCAGTTCCTCTTCCACCGGAACTTCGTATGATATAATGAATTGGCATCTAGTGACAGGTCACTACGCAATAATCAATACCCAACACCTTATGGACGGTGGTAATTTGTGTTTGGAATCCAAGACAGGCGCCCAACCATAAGAGTCATATTTGCTATCAGCCTCGACTCTTGGCAATGATCTCATTAGAGGCGGTAACAAAGATCATCTGTTCAAAGTAACAATCATGCACATGTTCATTTGCCAGGACATAGAAAACGCCATCCTACCGCCGCACCGTCAACCAAGATAGAAGGCCTGAATAATTTACCGCAGAAACATTCAGGCCCACAAAGAAGACTGGAAGGATGTGGCAACTGCTTGTTTGACATCGTTTACCGCAATCTTTGTGGAGAAACACCAATCCTTGCTGGCCGACAGAAAGTTTTCACCAATCAAACTCTTGGCCTTTACCGACCATCATTCGTCATGGCAGGATACCAAGATATTCTCCGCAAATTTCGCGATGTCAGCGAGTTATGGGTCCTTTCAGTCAATATTCGGTATCTTGAGTATCACAAGGTTTCACGCACTAGTCGGTTAATATTATTGCAAACTTGCGAACACTTTCATACTCAATTTTGACATCATCCGCTCGGCATTGAAGCCTTTGAAGGGTCGGATTGCCAAGGATACAATTACGTAGTGGCGTTTGAGAAAATCTCCATAAAGAATCCATCCAGGAATCAAAGTAACCACAAAGCCCTACCCACGAACCGTCTAAAGCTCATGACGGCAATCTGGACTATCTATCTAAGGTGTCAAAGACATACTTACCGCTGAATCATGGTAAACAACACCATACAACTGCGCGACTTGTCATCTCATACATTCCGGATTATGAAAGCCAGACAGCTTCACCCTGCTAGAGAGGCGTCAGTCGTTCATCAGCTCTTTGGCCACCTTTTTCGGGGAGTTTTACCGGCTATCTAGCTAAGCTTTTCCAAGAAATCATCAAGGCAGGTCTAGGTATTTTTCGGGATCATGGGTGCAGCTCACAACCCACAGACTCTCAGTGGCGGTCAATCTCAAGAATGGTTCATTGATAACTTTACATTTCGTTCTCGACAGGTGACATGACATTTCATATTGAAACACCAAAACATAGACGATCTACGTCGCTAGTGCGAAGAAGATGAACGCTTCACCGCTCAAGGTAAACTTATCATGAAAGGGGACTTAAGTTTGTCGAAACCATCCTAGCGATCACGAATTTCAACCCAGGTATCAATTACCGAGTCTTACCTCAAATATATGAAGGGCGGGGTGATCCGGCTTCTTAAGCAGAACAGCCAGTATTATACATCACGGCGCCAGCTAACAGACCTTGGTACTCTATGAAACGCACGCCTCAACTAAATCTGACATCTGTCTTCCCTGGACCCATAGTCTGAATTACCAGTCTTTGCCAAGGTAATTGATATTTTGTTCCTTCTCTTGGTGAAGCTTGCGAGTTCATGCTAACAACAGCCTTCCAGGCACCATGTCCGCAAACGGGACCTCGCATACAAATGGGAATGGCCTTACGAATGGGCACAGTGAACACTTACCCAGATGCTATTATGGGTATTGTGGCCAACGTTTCACTACTATGGCGGAACATGCGACCCACGAAGAAACGCATGATAGTGTCACTGATGGTTTCCTCTGTACCTTTTGCTCCTCGCCTTACTTGGAAGCACGGGATTGGAGACTTTGTGAGGAAAGCCACTCTGAGCAACGAATCCAGGATCTAAACGGCATTTACTGGGTGTGTTCGCTGCCGGACCGTGACAATGATTCAAGGCTTTGCAATACATCGTTCAAGGTTACGCAACGTTTCGAGTTTGCACAACACTTGACAATGATGCACGGAGTGGGTACCTCTTGGAGCGTGGTGCTGTCAGTCCAGAGAGATAATTGTTTTCCGATTCATGCTGATGGATTTTGGTGTGGGTATTGTCGAAAGGCTCTAAAATACGATGATCCGCAAATACAGGAAGGCCTCTCTCTTACAGATTTAGACCAACCGCTGCGTTTGGATCATATCCAAAAACATATTCTCAATGGGACAAGACCTCGCTCATGGCAATGGCCTCGAGCGGGCGTTACTGAACAAGCTTCAGGGGAGGAGCAGTAGTGCGGAGACGAGGGAATACTTCTGAGGGAACAGTTATGAGTCGAACATCTTTTACGTAGCTGATTCTGCTCCGGGAGGAAGTTACTCAAACAACCAAAATGCAATACCTTTAAATCTTTCCCATGGATGATCGCATCTCGCTTACTTTCCTATTTTAAGTGCCTTGATCACTCAATCGACCTCATAGATCGACAGGTCTCCGTATCCCTTCATTCTATCCGAACTTCCGAATATGTTAGTCAGGAACTCCTGAATCCTTTCTCAATCATCCAGGCTTGCAGCAGCTACAGAAACGCGACTACATCCTTCCTGGTAGACTTGCCGAATGTCGCATCGAGGGGCTCTCTAAAATACACCCCAATTCGCTGCCATTACCGGAACCACGTACACAGCCTGCTCCTTCAAGTGCTTCTGTCTCATCCCTGGGTTAGGACCCCACGAACGGTTGAGGCTCCGCTATTGTTGTCTAAGTGGTTGCCTCACCTCAGACCCAACCAATGCGTCTCGTAAGTTCGGGCGCCACCTGGTCTGCCGGAATTGATATTGTGACTGTCGCGCTAAATCGATGTTTGTTTGAATGACCTAAAAATACAGATGACAAGAAAAAGTATCCTAGGCACTAATGGTCATTATGCATCCATGCCACTTTGTTCATAACATACTCGGGTATCCCGAGCTATCGTAGGACTCAACATTCGCTTGGCAATTTCCCAGACCGCAAGATGAATGTATCTCGTGGCATCTAACAGTGACAAATAAAATGATATTCAACCGCATTCTGTCTCTCTTGAATGGTTGTATGTGTTGTTCGATCAATGTGGTGATCTCTATCCCTTTCAGTATTCTTAGCGAGGAGCTTACCGCTTGGGCGACACCCAGTAAACATCTAAAGGGGAGAGTAGGGTCCTTTCATGATGATGTTGTCCAAAAACTGGAGCAATTGATACTTTTCGCCGAACAGTCAATTCAGATCCAAGTCCTTCACTCCATGGTGGCAGGACCGTATTTTTATACATGAGCGCGCACGTTTAACTTTCTCGACATCTAGTTTCCAATTGCGATCATCTGTGAAGGCTATCACTCACCAGACCCTACATTTTTATTCAGACGTTCGGCTTTCTTGGACGAGTCAGAATACGGAAATATAAACATCAAGTTAGCTTGAATTTCCCTGCTTTCCCCACAGCCAAGTTCAAACTGGTGGCTGCGTATGCTAATGTTGTAATAGAACTTCAGCATCATGTCTGTCCAATGTGAGCAACAAGCAGTCCGACCTGAGCAAGTGGACATACAGTTTCCGCCTATGCCTGATCGAGTAGGAGAGGACCAAGACGAAGAAATAATCTCGGCCGAACGAGAGGCAAGGCAGACTGGACAGCCTACCAAACTTGGGTGCGTCCATTGTAGACGCGAGTATGCCATCGAGGCTGCTTGAATGCGTTGTGATAAATCCCATCCTAACCTTATATACTATCTATGCGAGGAGCACTCGCTTCCTACTCCCGGTCGCCCTGGCGTTCCCTCAAACATCATTCCTGGCGATCCAAGATGCAGGCGTTTGCAAATGTACTCCAGGTTCGGAGACTTCTATCAACACTATTATAGTACCCACGGCTGGGATCCGATAGACGATCTCCTAAAATGGAGTGACTGCGGAAAAGACAACTTCTTTTGTGGGTTCTGTGTCAAGAAGAGGAAATACCCACGCGCTGTACCCGATGACACGCAAGCCACGACCGACAGAAATATGAGACTCCGTCAAAGACATATCTTAGAACATTACCGGCATGGCGCAATAAGAAAGGAGTGGTTCTCTCCACCCCTCATGGACATCCCTCGGTCTAATCGGCGACAGTGTCCAAGATGCGCACTATCTACGTTGTCGCCGTCGCCATCACCATATCCGAGAATCATGATCATTTTCCTGATCGAGCAGCTACTAAGAATTAGACAGTGGAAACGACGCTCAGCGAAGGGCCTCGATAGCCACCGATCAACACAGACATCGTACATGGAAGGAGGACAAGCCGTCAAGAGGGACGCTACGTGAGAACAACTTTTCCGTGATGAGCAGGAGTAACACGCCTCGGAAGTCTCGATCATACTCCGTCAATAACCCCTTTACTCCATACGTCCGGCGGCTCCTAAACTATGATTTGAGGGCCAAGAGGGGGATGGAGGATGAGAGTGGCGCGGTGATCAGAGAGCTCTGCCAAGTAAACCAACATCGTGCATCTTAATTGTTTTTCCGGTCTTATTCTAATCTTTTTGGAAGAGAATACGCATATTAAAGTTGAAGTTATTCGTTTAGCTTTTTGGTTTAACGAAATGTTATCTTGGAATATTATTTTATCACTCAATAGCGAAGAGCTCTTCTGGAACACGAAAATGCCAACCTACCTAAATGGCGTCAGTGCGTGCAAACAAGGGCGGTCAATGGGTTTGGATTGGCTTCGGTCTAACTTCCATTGTATTTTTGCATCATAATTATATGGTTGAAATGATGCTAGAGAAGAATAAACGCTGCGATCGAGAGTCAGCTTCATCCCATTCGGACTCGCGGCTGAAAGGAACAGCCGACTGCTCTGCTTGATTCTCAATATCCACTTTGTGCCGTCCGGTGCCGTCCCTTGCCGACCAATGCCGACGAACGCGGCGGCCCCCGCTATCCGGGCCGTCGCCAATAACACTTCCAAACAACGTCGAACTATCCGTATGTCTCAGTAAAATACCAGAGGGGCTTTAGATCAAGCCATCTGTCTTTCCTGCACTGTACTTATCATGACTCTTGGCACGGGGAAGAGGTCGTATCGCGCGTGTACGAGATGCCGAAGTCGAAAGACCAAGTGCAACTTGTCAGTATGCCCGCGATTTGCCCAACGACTCTGCTCTAATCAACACATTTCAGTGAAGGGGTTGGAGAGCCTATGAAACCTCCCTGTGTTTCCTGTTACTATTCTGGAAGTGAATGCGTTGTGTCTTCATCGCGCAAGTCTCGTAAAGCAAGGCGGGATCACAACACCCAAGCGTCTCCTTCCTCAGTCGAACCATCACCCGGGCCAGCATCTCCTCGGTCTTCAGTCTTCGTCCCCTCAACGAACGAAGATAGTTGCAACGAAGATGAAGTTACGGGACCCGATGATCACAATGACATGGAGCTCAGAAATCCCTCTGATGCTTTGCAGATTCTTGCTCGTTCAAGGAACAAGGTATCTACTAGGAATTTAATTACACATCGTCCAACATCTCACCATACAAATACCATGCCCTCAGCCAAGCCCAGAGAGACTCTTGTAAGACTGGAGGAATTCAACGGCTCTGGCTTTCCGATAGAAAACTCAGCCCCTAAGTGCATGACAGATACGATGTCGGGACTAAACAACTTTGAGCTGATTCGACGAGGTGTTCTTCGCCTTGACAAGGCATCCGAGCTTCTGGATATGTAAGGCAAAGCCCCCGACATGACTGTAATATAAGACTCAACGGAATAGGTTTGCAAGCAACTATCATCCGTACTGCCCTGTCACTCCGACATACTTCTTCACACAGCCAGGCCAGCTACAGAAACGTGACTACTTTCTACTAGCAGTCTTGTTGACTATTGCATCAAGGGACTCTCCAGGGGACGCACATTTTCACAGCCAGTGTTGGAATTACGTGCAAAGTCTACTTCTTCAAGTGCTCCTAGCTCATTCATGGACTCAAACCCCGCGAACAGTCGAGGGTTTGCTACTCTTATCTGAGTGGTTGCCTCATATCGAATCAAAACGTTCCGCCTTGGCGGTCCACAAGGACCACTTCAGTGAAGGACAAACAGCTTGGTCAATTGTCGGTCTCGCCGTACGCTTGGGCTACTCGTTGAGACTAGACCGTGCCGCATTCCGGAGTCCTACATCGGGAGAGCCAGTAGACGATAAACAGGAGCAGAATCGTCTCATTTGGACGTGTGAGTTTAAGACTTTCAATTGGTAGAAGAAGTTTGCGCTGATCATGTTCTCAATTGCAGTCACCTACTTGGCAGACAGGCAGATCTCAGTTCGATTAGGGCAGTCTTTCTGGTCCCGTGGGCCGGCTCTATCTTCCAAGTTCACGGCCAAAGACTTTCCGAGTCTAAAGCCTGTGGCTGGATGTAGTACCGACGACTACGCATCAGTTCTGCATGCGCACTTGGATTTGATGCAGATACTTCACAACGCTCACTCGATACTCTACTCTGCCAATGCGAGAACGCTGTCGATGATTAACGAGGGCGATTATCCGCGCTACTTGGATGACCTGATGGAAGCAGCAACGGCATGGAGTACCAATTGGGGAGGTCTCCAAGTTTCTCTGAAGCTGAAGTCTACGCTCCGTATTTCGCACGAATATCTCTGTTTATATATTAACGCATTCTCTTTTCATGCCGTGGTGACGCGTGAGTCTCAACATCAAGGTCCTCGGCGAGACGATCGACGGCAATTACGCGGCAACAAGAGATCGGGGTTGGATCTTTTCCCCAATGGTCTTATGGCCTCACCTGACGCAAGATACATTGCAAGTGCTATTACGGCAGCAAGAGACCTTCTTAGTCTTACAACGGAGTTGGATCCCCGAAGGGTTTTGTGTTACCTCCCTTCACGTTATCATCTGTAAGTTCTCTCTCTTGAAGGTTCTCACAGCCCAATGCGATTCGAGACTGACTGAAGCTGCAAGCTACGGACTCTATGCCGCAGTATTTCTATACAAGGCTCTCAATGCAGGGGCTATACGGGGCCATGCTCAACAGAAACAAGTGAGAGGCCTGTCGCAAGCCTTCATCTTGACCCTGGACGAAGTGGCCTCAACTGAACCGCACATCTGCCATGGATACAGTGTCCTACTGAGGGAGCTTTGGCAGCAAGACAAAGACCCGCAGATTGAATCAGGCCCAGAAGTCCAATGTGACCAAGGAACTCATAAATATCAATCGAGTGCAGTAGAAGACACCATCCTCGGTGATCCATCGACGTGGGGCTCCGAGGGGGGTTTTCAGCCTATCGTGCAAGGCCTAGACCGAGTGAAGCAGCCTCTCGCCGGATCGAGTTCCAGCTCGGCGGAGGCTGTTGTTGGCACTCAGGACCTCCTATCCTTTGAAAACTACTTATTCAAGTCTATGTGGCCCGAACTGGCTAGCCCAGAGCATCAAGGGGACTTCTATGACATGGAAGGAGAGCTCCTAGGTTTCGATATGGGTCCTTTGAGCGAGTTCGAACCACTCTAGTCAGGTTCACTCGAAGAAATGACTTTGCGTCGATCGGTAACTTGTCCCTTGAGCTCACTGAAGGCAGCTACGAAAGCCAACCGACTCTTCTAGACTCCTAGTGATCAAAACTTAAATCGTTGCAGTCAAATTCGTCCCATCATCAACCTAAAAATCTCCCTTTAATGGGCATAAAATAGCGTGGCTTCAGAATTGCTTGCCCGAATCCTCCTGTTCTCTCTCACAAGCATCCACTTCATCAGCCATGCACCAGCGGCGCAGGCCACACAAAACGCCGCACTGCTGGCCATAGGGATCACATATCTTGGGGCATCTGACGTGGGCCACAAGTACTGGCGACATAGTCAGAAAACAGTTCCTCTGGACATTCCAAGGAGAAACAGGGGCAGCCGACTTACAGGTGTCCAGATAAAGCTGATACTAGCGCTGGTATTCACAATCGCCAGTGCCGAGGCCTTCTTCTCTCTCGTCTGTCCGCACGTACTTCCAACCCAGCCGAGCAAGCTGACCCCAAACAATGTCAGCTTTACTAGAATCACAACCATATCTCTGCGAACCTGGTTTGGGCGATTTTACTCACATCGAGTTTACACCATACGTGCCAATAGTAAACACCGTCATGGCGAAGTACCGAGCACCAGTGTTCATCGTCACGCAAGCCAAGATGAACCCGAAAGCAGCAACGGCTTTAGAAATGGTGATGTGCCACGTCCGCTCGTTGAAACGTCCGGAGCTCCACGCCCAGACGATGGATAGGATGCCAGCGATGAGGTATGGCGGACACGTCAGGACCAACGTAATCGTCGTGTTGAAATTTAGCGTTTGCACAATCGCTACATACAAGTTAGCTGGTGATGATCAAGAAGAACAATCTTCGGGATGAAAACTTACTGGGAAAGAAGTTCTTGAACCCATTCGTCGCAAGATGGCAATGCTGCATCCAGATAAACACCCACACCTTGGGATCGACAATCGCCTCGCGCAGACCACCTCAAGTACTACTCTGCATCTTCGCACCTACAGTATCCCTCTCAATCCTATCATGCGCAAGCTGTCGTTCCTCAGGCGTCAGCCACCTCGTCGTAAGAGGCTCATCGGGAAGCGTATAACAAGCCATCATAGCAATCACAAACGTCACCGCGCCCTGCAAAATGAATAACCACCGCCACCCCTCCAGACCATGCAACCCTTCCATCCCGTGGAACACACCCGCAGCAATCAACCCCGCAAATGCAGTCGCCAGAATATTCCCGGAATACAACACACTAATCCTCGTCGCGAGCTCCTTCCTGGTATAGAAGATGGACAGGATGTACAGAGCGCCGGGGTAATACGGCGCCTCGACGACACCTAGAAAGAAGCGCGTGAGCACTAGCCCTTTGTAATCCTTCACCACGGCCGTGAGGGCGGAAACCACGGCCCAGGCCATCATGAAGCCACCCATGTACCAGGAGGGCCGCACGCGGGTTAGGATCATGTTGCTGGGGATCTGGCCAAGAATGTAGCCGACGAAGAGGATGGAGACGCTGGTGGAGTATTCGACGCTGCTGAGGCCAAGTTGCTTTTCGAGGCCGTTGAGTCGGGCTAGGGCAATTGCGTTGCGGTCGAGGTAGCTAGGTGGTGGTGTTAGTCGGTTGGTCCTCGGAGTCGACTTGGGGGTTCGGTGGAGGGAAGACTTACTTGAGCCAGTACATCAACCAAAGAGTTGGCTTCGTAGTGTAGAGTTAGATCATATTTGGACAAGTAGCTTGAGTCTCGAAGGTCATACCATCACCCAGAGATCCAACTTCCTCACGAGCTTGATCTCCGTAGGGTCAGTCTTGGCCGCAGCTCCAGAGTAATCGACCGCCACAGCAGGCCTCTTCTCGTCGTCCAGCACATGAGAATGCTCCTGGTGAAGGACCTGCTGTTTCTCAATGTCGGTTGGCGATTGCGCCGGAAGGCCCTTGGCCACAGTTTCCGGCTGCGTCGCCATCTTCACAATAGTTTTGTCGTTGCTGCTAATCCTCAGCAAGAATAATAGAGGAGTCACAACAGACGATGGCAAGCAAGTTGAAGTGTTGAAGCAACGGATTAGGGGTCACATCCAGAAACCTGGCCAAGGGTAATTAAGACTGTATATGTACGGCGATCTGGTGCAACGAAACCTCAATCCCCCCTCTGTCCCTCTTCCCCGCAACAACCCCGGATTTGGCATCCTTGGCTCCGCGATATTATCTGGTGGGGGGCCGTAACGTGGTGGCAGGGTGGTAGGTGATCCATAGCTTTGGACCCAGAGTGACGCCGTTCCACAATGGTGCAGGTAGCGGAAGCGTAAAGCGGCAAAAGCACATCTCGGCCAGCGGCGCCGAAGGCCGACAAGACATCAGGATGAGTAAGGAGAGCGGCCATGTCCCCGCCCCGCCACAAAGGATTCATGGTCTCTCATTGCCCAGCCGCCGTCTCTCTCCAACTCCAGGTTTCCCCCCTGTCATTTCACTTCAGTTCCCCGCTGGATGGTGCTATTGGGGAATGGTTTAGGTGGGCCAGATATGACTCTGCTCAGTGTACTCACTTTCCCCTGTAGACACTAGACCAATCAGACAACACGTTCCTGAGACGTTCCCATGTGCCGTGTTGGTTCTCGGTAAAGTGTTGAGAGGCTGGGAGAGAAGAGTCGTGAGGAGTTTTCGGCCTCGGCGGCCGCGCCGATGCTTCGGTCTGTGATACCGCTCTCCTACGGTCGTACATCACAGTGATCATCTACGAGACTCAAGTGAGTGCCGTGGCTTTCTTGCTGAGGAGTTGGTTTCACATCACTTTGATTGGATCCGTTGCACTCCCGATGGATTGGTAGGATGATGTAGACAGATGATATCCGTTTGAGGTCTTGGCTCGGTGCTAGGTCCGCAGGTACTAAGTCCGCAATCGGCGGTTGCTGATGTCTTTGGATCCAGAAGATGGATCATGGTTATGTCTATTATTCTGAAGATATCCGTCGGCACATGTGAACCAGACAGCTTGGGAAATCTTGTATGATAATACCGCGGACCGCGTTGAAGTCTGATTCCCCTTCCTTGATATCTTGCGCCTCTGCTCCTCGCTTTGCTCCTCTTATCTCCTGTCTCTACCCTTCCCCCTTCCTTCAACAGCGGCAATTTCAACATGATCGATAAACCCCCCATCAGAATCGGAAACGTCTCCGGCGCAACAGGCGACCACCCCCACGCCATGGCGCGCATGCTGCGCTCCGGCAACGTCCAAGTCATCACGGGCGACTGGCTCTCCGAGATGAACATCGCCTGGAACGCAATCACCAAGCGCGACGTCGACCCGAACCTCGGCTACGAGAACGGCTTCTACGAGCAGCTCGAAGAATGCATCGACGATATCGTGGCCAAGGACGTGCGCGTCGTGACGAACGCGGGGGCGCTCAATACCGTTGCGCTATTTGACAAGGTTAAAGAGCTGTGCAGGAGGAAGGGGTATCCTGAAAGTGTAGTTGCTGCGGTTTTGGGGGATGATGTCTCTGGATTACTCCAGGACTCTTCAAGGAGCGGGAGTTTGAAGTTCCCGCACTTGGATCACCCAGAGACCACCCTCGACGATTGGGGTTTCGAGCCCTGTTGTGGCAACGCGTACATCGGGTGCTGGGGCATCGTGGAGGCTCTCAAAGCAGGCGCGCGCATAGTAGTCTGCGGGCGATGCACCGACGCTTCGCCAGTGATGGGCGCCGCGGCGTGGTACTACGGCTGGAGAGAAGACCAGCACCAGGAGCTGGCCGGCGCCCTACTCGCGGCGCACCTGATTGAGTGCGGGCCATACGTCGTCGGCGCCAACTTCTCCGGCTTCAAAGACTTCCTCTCGGAGCTGGTCGATCTCGCGTTCCCTGTGGCGGAGATTTCTCGCGGCGGAGAGTGCGTTATCAGTAAGACTACCGAGGGCGGCGGCCATGTTACGCGGCACACCGTCACGGCGCAGCTGTTGTACGAGCTGCAGGGCCATCTCTACCTCAACCCGGACGTAGTGGCCGACTTGTCAAGTGTCCGCGTCGAAGAGCAGAAAGATGCCGGGGAAGATCGTGTCAGGGTATGGGGTGCCAAAGGGCATCCGCCACCGCCGACAACAAAGGTCATGTTCGCTGCTGAAGGCGGGTACCAGGCCGAGGCGACATTCTACATCAACGGACTTGACGTGGACGAGAAGGTGACGATGATGAAAAACCAGCTAGGATACCTCTTCAAGGACAGCAACTTCAGCAGGCTGAGCATCGAGCAGTACGGAACACAAGCCCGGAACCCTAGCTCTCAGCAGGCGGGCACCGTGCAGCTTCGTGTCTTTGCGCAGGCGCGAAAGAAGGAGGATATTGCGGCCGTCAACTTCAAGATTCCGATCTATGCTGTGAGAATGCAGAGTTACCCCGGCTACCACATGTCGCTAGATTTCCGAACAATGGACCCGAAGCCGTTCATGGAGATGTTCCCGGCATTGGTACCACAGTCAGCTATCGATCATCAAGTGCTTCTGGCCTCAGGCAAGCTGATCTCCGTTGCTCCGCCTCAGAACACTGCGATGTATAAGATTGAGAGGCCATCCGCAGACACGGCAGATCCAATCGACATCATCTCCTTGGGCCCGACAGAGTTTGCGCCTTTGGGAACCATTGTGCACGCTCGTTCTGGAGACAAGGCCGACAACTCGAACGTGGGCTTCTTCGTTCGCAATGAGGATGAGTATCCCTGGCTGCGGACTATCTTGACCGTGAGTCGGCTCAAGCAGTTGTTGGGTGAAGACTGGTACAAGAATAATCCAAACCGGAGGGTCGAACGGGTTGAATTCCCCGGGATCAGTGCTGTGCATTTGTGAGTCGAGCTGCTTCTTTCAGTATGAACATTGACTAATGAATGTATTAGCCGAATTCTGGACAACTTGAATGGAGGAATTGCATCCTCGGATAGAATAGATGGCTTGGGTAAGGGGATCGCGGAGTACCTACGGAGTCGATACGTCGAGGTGCCGCGAAGATTCTTACAGCGGGGCAGGATTTGAGGTATAATGCTAGCTTGTACGAATAATAGAAGAACGTATTTGCTTTCAATATCTTGTGACGCTAGAAGTAGCGACTCGGAGTTTCTCCCATTCCAAACAGCCAATCTTGGGAAAGTTGAGCAATAGCATCGCTGTGATACTGGTCATAGCAGATATTCTGCAGGTCCCCAAAACAGTCTCGTAGAGTCTCGTCGACTGTCATGTTAACAAAGTTCTGGCCAGGGCCTTGACCATACATGGCATCATTCAGGCTCATCTCCATAGCTTGAGATAGGTGCTCAGTCTCGCCTGTGGGTTGGTTGTTATAAGCCGGCTCATTCGATGATGAACCGTTTCCAGTTTGGGCTTCGACAATGTCTGCGACAACGGCGTCACTGAGGCGGTCGAATACTTCGGAGCAGTTGCGCGCCATGGCCCATCTCTCGGACACAGCCACCAGCACCTTTGAGCAGGCTCGGGTATCGTTGACCACCTGGCTGATTGTGGGAGTTGTTCGCAGCGTGGCTCTGGGCGTGTTGGCATTCGCGGGGTTCCGGCTTTGCATATGCTGGAGATGATTTCTCAGTGCATAGATGTAGGAGAGTCCTGCGATGAAGATGGAGTGAAGTGTCACCCAAGAATAGTTGATCTTTCTGGAGCGGTGCAGGTTAGCGTACAGCTTGATGGCCTCTTGCGAAGAGTCAAACATGTGCTGTAGCACGATGCTATTTCCAGTGGCATCGCATAGGGTGGGAGATGGGCGGAACAGCATCAAGATTCCGTTGTGGTACAGGAGATTGTACCATTCTGCCGAGCGGAAACTGGACCTGCTGGCGGGCGAGGTGAGCGGCGCCTCTGGGGGAATCAGTGGAAGGCTATTTGTCCCCTCGCGCCATGACTGGAGCTCTTCGGCGAGGGCGTTTCGACTATCTTCGTAGGTGACTGGGTCTCGGGCTATGTTCGCGCTGCGATGGAGGACGTTGAGAATCTTGCCGCAAATCATTCGGTACCTGACAATGTGAACAAAGATTGCGGTTCCAAGATGCCACTCTGGGGTCCTGAAAGAGGCCGTCGATAGTGAATTGGAAAGTGGGACGGGGCTTCCAGGCACATCGAAGGGCGGAAGGTCGACGTCGATATCCTCAAGCTGGATAGCCAGCGGCCGTCCCAGGATGAGACTGGCAATCCGATCCATCGATACCACACTCCAGAAACACCGTCTCTTGATTTCAACGTCTTCATGTCTTCCCTCCACATCCGCCTCGTCACCGAGTCGTGATGAAGGGACGGTATACGTCGACCCCTTGTGCAACCCCAGCTCGAAGCATGTCCTCGCCGCAACCCCAATCAGGTGCCAGACGCTGGTGCTCGTGTCGTGTGAGGTTGTTCCCATCCTGTACTGACAGATCAGAAGCAAGGCCTGAAGAGCAGTGATACCTCCGCGAGACAGAACATCGCCCAAGCGCGTCATGGCGCGTGTATAGTGAACCTCGGAATCCCAGAACCCGTTCCAGTTCAACTTGTAGACTTGTGCGGTCCCGATGGCAAGAGTCATGTCGACAAGAAAGCTGTCGATCGGATTCCCCTTCTCTGGGTCTCCTACGTCGTAGACAACGTCTAGGGCCCGGTCCAGTGCTTTCGGTGAGAGAAACGGATAGCAAAGCCGGTCGTGACTGGAGTATGCATCTAGTATCTCTACCGTCATGCTCCTTGGCGGCAGACTGGTAGCTCCACTGGTGGGCACAAGGCTTCCCGTACGTCCATGATGGCGGGATGCCGAGCTTGGGTATTGGCCGACGGTATGGCTAGGTGCCTCGGAAGACTGGCTATGAGACTGTAGCAGATTGGCGAGGAACAGACCGCTCGTCGAGCCGACAAAGTCTCGACCGCCACCAGCGCTGAGTGATAGATGAATTACCTGGCTAGCAATCTCGCCGCCCCCAGCAGCTGGTGCTTCAGGCTCGTCAGTCTGCAGCCCCAGGCTCGACGTCGTAGTCGGAGTCGCAAGCCTCTCATCCGCGGTGTCTGCTTGGCGTTGATGCTCGGCTAGTCTCCCGGTCAGATTATCGTTCTCTGCCTGCAGGTCTCGTATATGCTGCTCAAGCCTCTCGACGTCCTGCCGGCGAAGTTGTATCTGGTGCTCCCTCGCAGCATAGGTACACTGGACGTTGATCCGGGAACAAGGGGCGCATGAAGGCCGGGTGCGGTCGCATTTGACCTTTCGGCGGTGACAGCGCTGGCATGCGCCGGTCCGGCTGACTGAACCAGAGGGCATTGGGTTCGATGTCAGACCAGTGGTTCAAGGAACGGCCGACATTTCAAGTGTCGGCTTCAAACGGATTACCCATGGTATCGAAGTTGGATGTGAATGAGGGATGCCAAGAGCGTGGGATCCAGCGAGGTGGGAAATCTGGGGTAACTAGAACGTCTCCGCTCTCCGGGGCTCCTCAACCAACCACCCCGCGCCTCCGCTTTCTACGCCGGTGGATCCCTGAGTTCTCCCTCGGTTTCTTCATAGTTACAGTCACGGTCGGTCAAACGTATACAGAGATCATTGTTCTCACTTACACCAAGGCGAGCATCGTCATTCAATGCGAAATCGTTGTCTATGAAGCATGTAATACTATGAATGCGCGCCAAGAAACCCCATCCTCCGCACCAACACCGAACACAACATCTTGATACATTCCGGTCCTTGTAAGCTAGATAGTGTACACTAATCCTTCATACCGTTGACAAAACTTGACTTCTTACACCTAGATGAAGAGCTTGCTGCCATGGTACTTGGCCTTCTTTGAGTAAGTGGAGGCGGCAGCCGCCTTGGTACGCTCAGGGAATCCCTTGAAGGAAACGGCGTAGGTGGCGACAGAGTGAGAAACCAACTAAATCGCCTGTCAGAAACATGCATAAAGGTCAGGATTTTGCGATACTCACCTTGGTATTGATCTCCCAAGCAGTCAAGTTAACGTTGCCGACATCGTCGCACAACTGGTGGTAGCACGGGTCGTACCAGTCGCCGGCCTTGCCGCCGAACAGCTTGGCCTCCTCCTTGGTCTTGATGCCCTCAGCACCGGTAGCAATACCGCCGCCGGGGATGCCATTGCGGATGAAAGCGTCGTAGTCACTGCGACCGTCGAACGGAATAAAAGTGTAAGCAAGGTCGTGAGCCTTGTACCAGTCCACGTAGAGGTCACGCAGCTCCTCGGAGCCAGTGGGGTTGACGGCGTTCGTGGCGTTGTAGACCTGGTACGCGTAGTTGGGGCTGCCAAGCATGTCGTAGTCCATGAAGAGACGAATCTTCTGGTTCTCCTCCTCAGGCAAGACGTCAACGTAGTAGTCAGAGCCGAGAAGACCCTCCTCCTCACCTGCCCACCAGGCGAAGCGAACGCAGTTGTTGACGCTGAACTTGGTCAGCTGAGTGGCGATCTCCAAGAGACTCAAGCTGCCAGAGCCGTCATCGTTGATGCCAGGTCCCTCGGCAACACTGTCACTATGTCCACCGAGCATCACGCAGTTGTCCGGGTCGCCCTCGATAGTTTGGGCAAGGATGTTGGTGGTCTCAATGGTGTTGACAACCGCATCAATGTAGGCAATAGCGTCGACGGATTCGCCCTTGCCCAGCTTCTCGAGAATGGGCTTAGCATCGTCACCACCCAGACCAAACGTGGCAATGTGGTCGGGAGAAGGCGTTCCAAGGGTGCCGTGCACAGTCTCGGTCTCGTAGTTGTACACGACGGCCGCGATAGCACCAGCCTTGCCGGCCTGCTCGCTCTTGGCTCCAAACGCACAAGTGCCGCGGCGGATGAAGGCGATATTTCCCTTCACCTTGGAGGGGTAGTCGGAAGCGTCGCATCCATTGTTCTCGACAAAAATGAGGTCGCCGTATACGGGCTCCTTATCCTTCGTGGGTGGGGTCAGAGCCATGGGAGAGGCTGACTTTGGCACATCGTTCCCGATGACGAGGCGCGACTCGAAGACGTTGCCCGACACGGCAGGGAAGGTCTGGTTCCAGATCTTGTAGTAATCGCCCAGCTTCGCGAGCTCGAAGTAGATGTACTCCAGAGTTCCGAGGTGACCTATACGACTGGTAAGCACGAAAGATAGCGAGTTGCTGGGGAGACGGTCGTACCATCGCTGCCAATGACACGCGTGGGGTGGTTGTACTCCTCCTCTCCCAACTTGGCGATATCGTAGAGGTCCTTTGCGCGCGCAAGCAGGTTGTCGGCCTTGATGGTATCCTGAAGAGCCTCAGTCTCGACCAAGGGCTTCTTGGAAGACGACGAGGACGCGGTGGACGGGGATGTTGCGACGACAGGCGCATCGTCGGCAATCATCGGCGCTTGTTGTTCAGGTACCTGCATCTGCATCTGCAGGGCGGACACACCACCAAGCAGGGCCAAGCCGGCCAATTGTAATCGACGAGCTCCAGCCATGATGTTCGATACCTCAGTTCGGAACTTGAGTTGCAAAGGTGAGGTTGAGACGGGGTTGGGAAGCTGTGTGTCACAGACCTGGGGGGGTCAGAGCTGGGTCTCAGTCGGGGGACCTGGGAGCTGTTGCGATAGACGACCGATATCGCGAATCGGTTAGTCATGTTGCCGAGGCCCACCATTCGTCATAGCTCTTATCTTATCGAGCACAGCTGACATAATTTGTCTGACCGATAAGACATGAGCGCCCAGCCTTCACAGGGGGTGTAAACGGCCCCTCGCTTCACTGGGCGATTACGTTGTTAGCGCAGATTGCAGCTGTCAAGGTGGCCCCAAGACTCCGTCACCCCTGCTGAACAGCAAATCCAAGGGGTCAAACGGCCCCCGTGTGCGCATGTTTTCATAGGGGGAGACACGGGGTTGAAGATCAGGACACAGTGGACCGGGGGGAAAGCTCCATGCAGTTCAGGAGCTCCGCCCCCCTCCAAGCACCCCCAAAGGGCAAAGGGCCCGCCTATCCTGTCTCTCGGTGCTGCTCACCACCGGGCACTTTTACACTTCTTTCGGGTCCCGCGTTTCCCAGGGCGCACCTCAGACTTGGGACGAAGACGAGGCACGATCCGTCTCCCTTCTCTGTCCCTGTTTTTAGGTTCTGTCTCCTTGAACCATCTCGTCTGCATCCTTTTCCCGGTGCAGAGCCGCCATGGTATTGTGCCAGACATCATCAACGTCCGCTGTCCAGAATGGGTGATATAGGAGCCACGGGAGTTTGGCCGAGAGGTAGATACTATCCCAAGATATCCAGCGACGAGGGGAATAATTCCCCATGCGAAGCTAGATATGTCGATGTGGCCTTTTTGCTAACACATGCCACGTCCCGAAGATGCCGCTTCCTGGGCCTCGATACCGACTGAATTCCTCCTCGCCGAGCTATCCAAGCGACATGGACCTCCAGTCACGAATGCCGAAGCTGCTGCGGCAGAGGCAACGAAGCCACAATGCGGTTCGTCTAGAAAGGAGTCCTACGATACCGCGCTGCATATTGGCGCGCTGATCTTGATATTGGCGCTGAGTACAATCTGTAAGCGACTCGTTTTTGGTTTCTACAGCTCGACGATACCTGGCGAGACCATAACGGCCTGCGACGGAACACTCGGGAGGAGTTCCCGCGCAAGCTCTTGGTTCAATATCATTTGATGGAGCGCTTGCTAATGATTGATAGCATGCGGGATTCCATTACTCCCCAGAAGAACCTCCAAAGGCCGACCGCAGAGCATAATTCTCTTCTACTGCCAGCACTTCGGCACCGGCGTTCTCCTCGCAACGTCCTTCGTCCACCTCCTCCCGACCGCCTTCACCTCACTCACCGACCCGTGTCTCCCGTTCGTCTTCAACAAAGGCTACCCCCAGATGGCAGGCTTGATTGCTATGGTGGCAGCACTCTCCGTCGTCGCGCTCGAGTCCTACCTAGCCACCCGCGGGGCCGGTCACTCCCACTCCCATTCACACGAGTACGAGTACTGGGACGACGAAGAGGGCAGCGGGCATTCTGTCGCAAACACACATGCCGCAGGAAGCTTGGCATCGCACAGACACGGCTCTCACCGGCCGGAAGACATCAGCCTCGATAACATGGATTCTACTCAGGGGCTAATGGCCGGCGCATCGCCTTTGCCGAGCTCGACGCCGACGCGTGCGAAAGCGAATGATAGCCTTGCCAACGGTCGAGATAGCTTTGACGACGACGAATCGGACATTGACCTCGACGTCGATGAGTTGGACCCAACCCCGGCCGACGAGCCCAGACGCCGGAGCTCACCCGGCATCCGTCCAAAGATTACAGTTACCCCCGGCGCACCCCAGATCGTCACGGAAGAGGAGCAGAGCAAGCTTCTCCGCCAATGTCTGCTACTAGAAGGAGGCATTCTCTTCCACAGCGTCTTCATCGGCATGGCCATTTCAGTCGCGACGGGCCCGACCTTCATCGTCTTCCTCATCGCCATCAGCTTCCACCAGACATTCGAGGGACTCGCACTCGGCAGCCGAATCGCCGCCATCCAACTGCCCCGGTCCTCTGCGCGGCCATGGCTCATGGTTCTCGCGTTCGGAGGCACGACGCCGCTCGGTCAGCTCATTGGTCTTATTGTGCATAATCTGTACGACCCCATGAGCCAGACCGGGTTGCTGATGGTTGGGTTCATGAACGCCATCTCGGCTGGGTTGCTCCTCTTTGCTGGACTGGTCCAGCTGCTAGCCGAAGATTTCCTCTCAGAGAAGAGCTACAAGATTCTACAGGGGCGGAAACGGCTGAATGCCTACATGGCTGTGGTTGGCGGAGCATCACTCATGGCCATTGTCGGAGCGTTTGCCTAGAAAAGATGGGCGTACCAGAGCGAGATATCATCACAGCAATACTGCTAATACACTGTTTTTGACCAACTCAACATGCCAAGGAAGGTTACGAGACTCGTTGTTGACTTACGTTTAGGTGGGCCACCACTATACAACATAACACATAAAAGCAATGAGAGCAGACAAGATCATCCTCCAAGACAGACAAAAAGCAAAAGATTAACCCGGAGAGTGGCTTTGCCAATCGCAGTGAGGATTTGAGCCTCACGCGGGGGTCGGACCCGCAACCTTGAGATTAAGAGTCTCACGCTCTACCGATTGAGCTAGCAAGGCGGGTTATTGGAAGCTGATCCGATGGACCTGCTGGTTTGTTGGAAGCAGATGGCAATTGAGTCATTAAGTAGGGTTGGGAGCCGCGATCTGAAGAGATTTTTACCAATTTTTCTTGCGATAAAGTGGGGCGGTGCCGGTGCTCCGGTTTTATGTGTGGTTTTTGTGGTCCGTGGGCCGGGACTGGCTCCGTACGTGACTACCTCCCAGGGTTGTGCATGTGTACATGAGATATGTCGATTGTCGGGGATATGTGCTGTGAAAATGATTTGTCCCTTTCTCTCATCTTGGGTTTTGTCTTTCCTCAAAATTGAATCCCAGGTGTGACGCGTTGAAGCGATGAGTTGGGATGATTGAAGCTTACACGGCCTTTCCAATGCTGTCCCCCATGACAGTGGCAATCGCGAGCCTTTTCAGAACACCCACAGGATTGCCCAATGTCTCAATACAAGAAGAAGAAGCATGAGAGAGAGCAAACTCCGACTGATCACCCCATGTACCCAGGCCAGCCATTGCAGGTTGAGTCAGACCAAGGATTTCAATACTTGTGTTGGCAGGTTGGTGAATATGAGAAGTATATCGACGTACCATGGGAAAAGGCCGTTCCTTGATGCTACTGTTCAAGTTGAGTCTATCTTTTAGGAGTAATGTGTGATGCACTAGAACCATTACCGTCCGGACTATGTAAGGCGAAACTTTTCTCTCCATCAAAACGAGCCACAACTGAACCAACCAACTTCCTATGAAAGGTCTGGGCAATTCTTACAGCTGTCAAGGTCCTTGATGATAGCAATATGCCCAAGTTTTTGACTTCACTGATGTTGCGAAGTCTCAAATGAGTCATGAGAAGGCTGCCCAAGGGATAAGAAGTACAATCAATCATTCTCACAAGTATTGTTGAATAAGCCCAATCATAAACCGCCATGAAAATCAAAACCTCTTGCAACACAACACCAATATTAGTGATGAAAGAGTAAGATGTAGACTTTGGAATTGAAGTCTTAGAGGCTATTTGGAGATTAAACGACGAACCTCATGCTAAGAGGATACGGCCTTGATGACTTTCTCTACGAGTTTACGATTAATTTGCAGTGAGAACGCAGCTCCCATTACATGGGATTGTAATCCGTAAACCTCACAGCCACCATTTGATGAAATTAAGAATTAGGAAATATCTCGTCATAGTGACTTTGACTTCCGGGCTTGCTGTGCCACAGGATCATCCGAGGCACAGGCTGACATGTCGTCTCAACCTTGAGGATTCTTAGCAGTGACTCACTCGGAGAACTACCCAAGTAGAACAAGGCGCGATGGGCCACATAAATTTTGGCCAAGACCTCAGTACTCCCCTGTGATTCATCGGAAAGACGAAGGAATTCCAGTTGAAGTACAATCAAATTGTTCTTTCTTCAACAAGATACGTCAAGCTTGACCAAGAAAGAGACTCTTGTTCAACAAGACGTCGACGATGCTCCACCATCATTAGCGGTACGTACCGTTCCTCAGCAGGCCATCCCAGCGCAATTGCATCCCACCCGCAGTTCATCCGGCACCAATGCAAGGCTGATTTGATGTGCCGCCAGGTGCGCAGGTCACTTTCACTCTGAGAGGCGGGGCAGTTACTTTTTTTTTTTTCTTGCCTGGGCTGCCCGCAGTGCTGATCGACCTCTGATGCAGCTCCAAAAACCAATCCCACCATCGTCGCCGACCCAAGTCAACCGCACCCACCTCACCGTGGGCGAAGCGCCTCTCTGGGCGTCTGCTCCGACCCGACGAATCTACCCTTTCCTATCGACACTCCCGACACGACACTTGCTGATGCGATTCAATTGACGACCTCAGACCTTGAGCTTTACTTTGCAACCAAGGTTCGATTCAATAGTCCGGCACTCTGTACTCTTTTGCCGGCGCAAAGCGACGACCCCTCGATCGCGCGAAACTCGACTACGACCCCAGACGACTTAAAAAAATCCCCCAGGCACAAACTCCCCCACCACCACCGATCGATCACACATCACCAACAAGTCCCCGCCACATCTACGACACAGCTGGGCTCGAACCGACTCCCTGACCCTTTCAGTTCACGTTGCGCGACCGCACCCTCCTACAAATAATCACAAGACCAAAGCGAGACAGGCCGCCGCCGCCGTCGTAGACAGGCGCAATGGCTCCCGCACCCCCAGCGGCGGACTCGCCCTCGGCGGCAACCACCTCGAGCACCGACTCCAAGCTAGAGGTGTGGAAGGACATGTTGTACGAGAAATTCCAAAAGGCCGGCGACGAGAACGAGCTCTTTACCCAATACGATCTCCTCGACTTTGACGTGATCCCGAATCGCGACACCGTTACCCTCTTGAAGTGCCTCCAGAGTCTCACAAACGACCGCCTCCTCATCGCCGTCTCCTCCCAGACCGGCCTCGCCTGGCGATGGCGCTCCGTCGAAGATGCAGAAAAGTAAGTCTCACTCTCCATGCTTGGACAGCATCAGCTCGCCAGCCATGCTGACGAACCTCCCCTGCAGATACAAGCTCTGCACGACAGACGAACAGCGCATGGTCTACGGCGCAATCGACGAAGCAGGCGGCGACGGAATCTGGTCCAAATCAATCCAGAACCGCCTCAACATGCACGACTCGGTCCTCAAGACGGCCCTCAAACAGCTGCAAGGAAAGGGCCTCATCGCCCCCTTCAAGAACGTCGAGCACCCCAACAAGCGCATGTTCATCAAGGCCTCCATGCGGCCCTCGGAACGCGCCACCGGCGGGCCCTGGTTCACCGACTCGACGTTCGACGAGGCCTTCATCGAGGAAATCCAGCGTGTCATCTTTGACTACGTCAAGCGCAAGAGCACCTACCACAGCACCGGCTCTTCCTCCTCTTCGTCAGCCGCTACCCGCACCGCTGTGCCCAAAAAGGGCGTCCTCAAGGGCGGTCTCCCGGATACCAAGGGCAAGAAGCGCGGCGCGGGAGAAATCTCGGGCGCCAGCGAGGCAGACACCAAACCCGCTCCGGTCGTCCAACCTCCCAAGCGAGAACCAACCTGCCTGCCCCTCCCCGCGGGATTCAAAGAATACCCCACCGTGCGCGAGATCGCGCGCTTCATCTCCCAGTCGGGCATTACGAGCGACACGATCCTCGGCGAGGAAGACATGCAGAAGCTCATTGACGTGCTCGTTTTCGACGGCCTCATCGAGTCGATCCGCGTCTCGGGCCGCGTCGGCTACAGAGTTTGCCGCGCCCCGCGACAGAGCAACACGGCCTGGGCGGGCCGCCAGGACGACGAGGGCGGGCCGGAGCCGTTTGTCAATGGGTACACGGAGGCTCCTTGCGGGCGGTGTCCCGTTTTTGAGCTCTGCGAGGAGGGCGGTCCCGTGAGCGCGAGCAATTGCGTTTACTTTCAGCGATGGCTGGGTCTGGAATGAGATGGGGGTTCTTCTGTTCTAAGGAGTAGCAAAAGGAGGTCTTTTTTGTTTCGGGCTGGGTCTGATTGATTCATTCACATCATGGAAAGCATTGCATTGGCGTTGGCACGAATCATCAAAAAGAAGGACATGGGCGGGACGGTTTGCCAGGGCCTAAGGGTAGAGCTCCCATCCTCCCCAAAGGGAATTTAGCTTCAATGGCGACCAGCTATTGGCTGTACTTATACCAATGACATGTTTGACCCCACCGCGCTCGTTGTGTTGAATGCATTCAAGTGATTCTACGCCTTGGATGTACATTGGTTATGAACGGTAAATTCGTCACACGATGCCTCGGTACTCGGTCGACCAGGTCATTAGGGGTAAAGTGAGTCAAAGGCACAATGTCACGTAGCGGCAGCATAAAGGTGGCAGTAACTTTTTGTCTTGGCAGACTATGTAGCAGCAGTAAAGCTGATTGCCGCCAAGCTGCGTGATGGCGCAATACCCAAGTCTCTACCAACAACCGTCCTCCCTTTCGCGTCAAGGTGTCTCTCGCGACATTTCAGAAGCAGGACCTAACGTACAAAGAACCGAGCGAGAAGCACTTTACAACGCACCAGAGGCGACGATGGTGGGGCGCTTGCCGTACTTGACGGCACCGCTGGAGGAGCCGGTAGCCTCGAGAGCCTTGACGATGTTGAGGCCGTTCTGGTCAGCAACCTCGCCGAAGACGACGTGGCGGCCGTTGAGCCACGAGGTGACGACGGTGGTAACGAAGAACTGGGAGCCGTTGCTGGGTGGAGGGTTAGCTGCCGCGTCTGGACAAAGGGACGGCTGGAGAGGAGAGCTTACGTGTTGGGGCCGGCGTTGGCCATGGAAAGCAGACCGGGCTTGTCGTGCTTCAACTGGAAGTTCTCGTCGGCGAACTTCTCGCCGTAGATGGACTTGCCACCGGTGCCGTTGCCACGGGTGAAGTCACCACCCTGAAGCATGAAGTCGGGGATGATGCGGTGGAAGGAAGAGCCCTGGTAGCCGAAGCCCTTCTCGCCGGTGCAGAGAGCGCGGAAGTTGGCGGCGGTCTTGGGGACAACGTCATCGAAGAGGTTGAAGACGATGCGGCCGTTCTGCTCTGTACGACGGAAAGCTTGGTCAGCGAAGCTCTGGATGCGGTGAAGATGGCGGGGGTCGCTAGAAAGACAGCTCGGACAGCCAAAGTTGGGCGAACAACAAAGTTTCAAGCCTTTTGGACTCGAGGTGGGGTGATTTCCTTGCCGTCTAGAGCTATAGACGTAGGCATTGTGATGCTGGGAACATCGAAAACGACCGTGGTGATGATTGTTTTGATGAAATTCAATGGATAACCGGAAGAAAAAACTTACGCTGGACGGTAGAGGTGGGACGTCCGGAGCCGTCGAGGACGGGACCCTCCCACTCAATGTCGAAGTAACTGAACAGAGGGTTAGTTATTGCGTCATTGAGAGCATCGTCGTGATGGTGATGATGCTCTTGAGCAAGGCCGAGGGAAGGAGAGACTTACACTTGGGAAGGCATGATTTTGGATGCTGAGAAGAATCGAACGGATGGCTTGGTAGATGCAGGAATCACAGTTCGGAGAGGTTGAATGAAGGCAGAAGGTCGAGAAAAGGGCGAGGGTGAAACGGAGGAGCAGGCGAAGGTATGGCGGGGTAGGAGGGGTCGCAAAAGGGTTGGTCTCATTTTTTCAACAGCTGGGTGGAGGGGTTTATTGTTAGCGCAGGAGCTCCCCACTGCGGGTGCCGAAGGGGCGAATAAGAAGTTAAGAAAGTGAGAAAAGAGGGGTGAAAAGTCACGTGAAGTGAGCTGTTGCTGAGGTCACTGACGGACTGAGAATGTACCTGACCCAAATACGTATCGCGTACTGGTACCTCCCAGGGTACCTTGGGGGGTACAAGGCGCAAGTACCGCCGAAGGTCAAGGTGACGGAAGGGAAGGAGGGGTTGGGTTGGGGCGTTGTGGGAGGGAAGGAAGGAGGCGATGCGGCGGGGAGGGGCAGGCGCAATGGAAAGTTGCAATAACTGGGAAGAGGGTAGGAAGGAAAAACGAGGGGCAAAGGGATCTTCTTCCCGGCTTGCTCTGCTTGGGTCTTTGCTTCGGTTCCGTCTCGCCTCAGCCCACCAGTTCAGTCCGGTCCAGCCCAGCTAGCACACCAGCCCAATTGCTTGTGCTGATGCTGGCTTGAACTTGCCGTCCAGTTCCAGTCGAACCAAAAGAGCGAGGCAAAAGTCAATGTCAAAGAGCTGCTGAGTGGGATGACTTCATGAACCATTCAAACCCGCCTTGCGCCTAGCTCGACAGGCAAACCGGATAAGCAGAGCAAAACAGCAAACGCAAGTTAAGCTCAACCCTTCCAGTTACCCGGCCAGCCGGCAACGTTGGGGACGAAAACGATTCTCAATCAGAAGCCGAGAAGAGAGAAACATCCCACCGCGGCAATGTCTGGGCTGAAGACGGTGTGCCAGAGGATGACGGCTTGTACCTCCACCGGCCTGCCAGCTTGACACCGGTACCTGGAAGAACTCTCTCACCCACAGCTCATAGAGAGGTAAATACCTCCGAGCAGGACAGCGAACAGGAGGGAGAGCCATTGGTAACCCACGGTGCGGTACGGGCAGGACAGACGAATGCACGTCAAAATCCCGAGGCCGCTGGCCATTGGAGCGACAAGGGAGGTACCCTGGGGAGGGGGGCAACGACAGCAAGCTGGTACAGCTGGATGGAGTCGTTTGTCTGGCTGTCGGCCACGGCCAAGTCACCGTCCCCCACTGGCCCACGTTGTCCCTTGACAACCCTTCGGAAGGTCGTGGAATCTTGCGTCCACTGGAAGCGGGGAGGTGGTAGCTTGGATGGACGAGTGGATGGTACAACAGCGGCGACGGCGGCGGACCGGCGGTGGACGAGTCGAGTGACGTGACGTGCAAGCCGGAAAGGAAAGGCAATGCATCGGCCATCGACGAGCATCAAAACATGCAACAGCCGAAGGCCAATGAAGCCGTCCAGTCTCCCCGGCATGAACTATGGCACCATCCGTAGCCGCAGCGTCACCGCGGGCTGGTGCTCTCGAGTCTCGACGCTGTTGCCAGTATGTTGCCATACAAGACAAGTCCAGGCCTGTGCTCGTGCGTGGAGCTATGCTTAAGATGCCAGGTAGGCTCAATGGCTCATGTGGCAGCATATCAAGCTGCAGAGGCTGGATGGCAAAGCTTTGCCGTCCCTTCTGACAGCCCAATTGGCTTGCATGAGAACCGCATTGGCCGCACAACCAGCTCTGGTAGCTCCGACGACTTTCAGGTGGGAATGGGCGAGGTAGGTAAGGTAAGGTGGATGATGGGCTGCTTGGTAAGGGGAGAGGGAAGCTTGTGCTAGATGCAGAGGGAACAGGAAGGAGTATGACGAAAGGAACTCGTTTTACACACCTCAAAGAGCAGGATTACACAGTCTAAGTGTTGGTACAGGTACAGAGTTAAAGAAGTGAGATGAAGTTTTGTTGATACACAGAGGTTGATGAAAGTCGCTGATGAGAGAAGAATTGGATCTTTGCTGTCTTCTCAGGAGAAAAAAGTTTTGGTGAGGTCAGGGACACTCATCCCAAAGGGGGCGGAAGGTCATGGCACGGCGCGAGAGCAACCTGAGGAACACACGCTCGGCAGGGTCGTGGTCCATTGAGAATTGGAGCACGGGCACCCACGTCTGTCAATTGGAGATGGACAGCTGTCGGAGCTCAAGGCCTTGAACTATTTCGTAATTCATCCAATTTGAGGATAAACGACGAACTATCTACAACCAGGTAAGATACCTAGATCAGTTACACTTGAGGAACACAATTAGCTGAAACTTGTACAGCTTCATTCAATTGGTGGTTTCTGAGAATATCCCATGGAGAAACAGTAGCTGTTCCGAGTCAAGCTGTGAGCTGATCGAGGCGCAGAGGTACATCACAATCAGTACGTACCGACCAGGGAAGCTCTTTCCTCCTTCCCGCTGCCCGCTGACGCTTTCCAAATTCCAGAGAGTTGCCAGAGGTACACCACGTGACTCAGCACCTTCCCTCCCCACATCTCCTTTCCCTCAGACTGAGCCAATCTTATCTCACCCGCGCGGTACGTACCCCCTGCCGCCGCACTGCCCGAGACCGATTGACCTGACTGAGCCTGGGCCTGAAAGTTCCAGGGTGGCCAGGTCGCTGGATTGCGCTTCTGTTTGAAACGTCGACAAAGAATCACAAGGAGCATCGCGTCTTCGAGTTTACCACCTTCACCTGTGCCTTTGGGCTTCTTGCTTGCCGTTCATCGAATCCCTCCCCATCTTCACCCCGTTAAAACCGCCAAAATGGATTGGAACAATCTGAAAGACACGGTCTCCAACATGACCCTGTACGACGTCAAGGCTGGCGTCAGAAAGGTCCAGAATGGTAATCACGAACCGTCCAGTCCAACCCAATGTCGATCGCATGCTAATTGCGCATAGCCGTGATGAATTACACGGAAATGGAGTCCAAGGTTCGTCCATCTAATTATTCGTTTGATGTAGACTCCAGTCCGTCTAACAGGTTCTAGGTCCGAGAGGCAACAAACAACGAACCTTGGGGCGCGTCCTCATCACTGATGCAAGAGATTGCCAACGGCACCTTCAACTAGTAATCCTCCCCGGACCGAAAGCTACAAACCAACAATACTGACGTTCTACCAGTGCTACTCTTAACGAGATCATGCCCATGATTTACCGTCGGTTCACAGAAAAGTCCGCCGAAGAGTGGCGGCAAATCTACAAGGCTCTTCAGCTTCTCGAGTTCCTGATCAAGCACGGCTCCGAACGAGTCATCGACGATGCCCGCGGCCACATTACACTACTCAAGATGCTTCGCCAGTTCCACTATATCGATCAGAACGGAAAGGACCAAGGAATCAACGTTCGCAACCGTGCCAAGGAATTGGCCGAACTTCTCGGCGATGTCGAGCGCATCCGGACCGAGCGCAAGAAGGCGCGGGCCACCAAGAACAAGTACACCGGTGTTGAGGGTGGAATGAGCATGGGCGGTGGATTCTCAAGCGGGAGCGGCAGTCGCTATGGAGGCTTCGGAAGCGAGACCGGAGGCTATGGTGGCTACTCCGGAGGCGTCTACGGCGACGGCGGTGGGTTCGGCGGAGAAGAGAGCAACGATTACGGCGAAACACAGTCACACGGCGACAAGTTTGAGGAGTACGACGAGTTTGATGACACTCGCCCAGCTGCCAGCTCCTCGTCTTCTCGATCCAAGAGACCAGAGCGAGCTGCCGCTCCCGCTCCCAAGGCGGAGCCACCCAAGAAGAAAGAGCCCGAGGTCGATCTCTTCTCCTTTGACGACCCTGCGCCGTCTTCCATGCCAGCCCCTGTTGCCCCGGCTCCGTCCAATGGCTCCGGCTTTGCCTCCCTGTCTGCTGCTCCTGCGGCTGCCAACGACGACGACGACTTTGACGACTTCCAGTCCGCGCCCTCGGCTCCCGCAGCAGCAACCCCCATGTCCCCTCCCGTCATGACAGCCAACTCTGCCACGACCTTCGCCGCTCCCCAGCCCGTCTCTGCGCCTCAACAGGCCAACATCGGCAACATGGTCAGCATGTCTTCCATGTCACCCGCTCCGAGCGCCAACTATTCAGCTTTCAGCACTCCCGCTGTTGCTTCTCCTGCCGCACAAATCAAGCCTACTGGATACCAGCCTTCAGGGCCCAACTACTTTGGCTCAGTTCAGACTGCGGTCCCGCAGGCTACTGGTGGCTCTTTTGCATCTACTCCTGGTGCTTCAGCGGCGGCAAAGCCGGCTTCAGCTGCTGCTAAGCCGGCCGCTGCCGGTGGTGATGCTTTTGGTGCCCTGTGGTCACAGGCTAGCTCCGGCGTGAAGAAGACGAGCACACCCACTGCCGGCCCGGCCTTGGGCCAGCTTGCAAAGGAGAAGAGCAGTGCAGGAATTTGGGGTGCCCCTGCTGCGGCGTCGACACCGAAGCCTGCTGGAAACGCCTCCTCCTCCGGCGGAAACCATGGCCTGGACGACTTGCTTGGTTAAGCCTACTATAATGATACAAAGACGCGGAGACGAAGAACTGGCGTGGAAAAGACGGAGCCTACCCAGCCTTACAGCATCACTGGCCACGCAATAACACAAGACAGAGGGCGCCGCGCTGATGGTAAGGCGAAAAGACGTGTGCTGATGGGCTTTTTTACCGAGGCGTATCGGCAGGCAAAAGAAGACTGCAACACATGAACCATATACTGAAATTTCAAGCGAACCACATTCAATACTTGTGTCCTCAGGGATCTTTCCACCTCGTGCAATGTGACATCATTCTCACAGGCTTGACAGCTGTCTTTGTGCATCTGGGCGTGTTGATGAGGCGACCTTGATGCCTACGCATGCCCTGATCGTCGGGGCATGATATTTGCAGGACTCACAGCCCTCTGCGGCCGATAGCGCGACCTACTCATGCGCCCACAATCCGAAGCAAGCCGTCTGTACTGTGAACGTGTGAAGGGACGATTGAACGGGGTCTAGATCGTGTCGAGCACTCTATCGCGAACTCTCAATTACAGGGACCCAACTGACGCCAAGTCGATCAATAGCGGACCGACCGCCCGCGGGCCAACCGTCGTCGTCCCGCGGCTGTGGGAGGCTCAAGAGGTGCAAGAGGCTCAAGGATCAGTACAGAGATCCTCGCGCATACAGGACGCGTCAAACCAACAGAGGCCCAGGAACAAGACCTGTACGGACCTCAACAATAAAACATCATGGAGCCAGGAAATGCGGCCTTGGCCAGCAACCGCCAGACCTGGTTTCAGGTCCGGTACCTACATGTATTTGGGACCTGGGCTAGCTCGTATGAACAGGCGCCTCAGCCTCCGCCATCGTCGCCCCAGCGTGGCCGCGTCTAGTGGTCTGTTCGATTATCAGTTCAAGATGCAGAAAAGGCATGGAGGTCCACCAGGTCGAGGCCAAGGTGGAAGCTAGGTGAGTTCCCCGGGATCAAGCAGAACCAATCATGTCCATCTAGCTCGACTTCAAAACAGGCGCGCAGCCACCCAATACGATCATCCAGGGCCTGGCTCAATGACAACCAGCCATTGGACGCGCCTATTTTCTTCTCCACAGTTTTGATGAGAGATACTCGAAAAGAATAAGAGTCTGGCGCTGCATGTCCAAGAGCCTCCAATTTCCCGGAGCCGTGTGGCCCCGTCGCTCATTTCGTACCCGCGTCGCTTGTCCAACCTCTCCGGAACTCCACCGCCGTTAAGCGCCGCACCGCAACCCCGGCCGTTGACGGTGATTGGCCCAGCCCAGCGGCTCATCATACCTAGCCGAACGTCGTGCCGTCCAGGATGCGGGAGCCGTCTAAGGGTCTAGGGCGAACCACTCACTCACTGCTTTGCACAGAGGTACGGCAACTGACGTATCTCATGCAGGAACCGTAAGGTACCTAGCCATATCTTGATGTTCATGGGCTTGGGAGTCGATGTCTAGCGGTATAGGTCCAGACCGCGAGAGCTCGAATTAGCAACACAACAACAACAATGCAGAGTAACCTCAGGTACCATTTGCAGGGCCAGATGAACCAGAGGGCTGGTTACTAGGCTGGTTGAAGATGTTGCTTTTTGGTGATTGCATGATGTATAAAGACGATTGATCTTATCCATTTTCCAGTCTCGAGTTTCTTTCTGTTCCTCATCAACATCACACAACAAGTCTTTACAACAATCTTCCGTCTTTTCCTTTTTCCTCTCTCTTTTCCTTATTTCCTAGGTCAATTTCCTTGGTCAAGTTTAGGTCTCATCTCTCTCTCTATCTCTCATCTATCTCGGTCAAAACTCGATTTTCATTTCGCATTTCCCGAATTCCCTTTCTAGGTCACGACAAATCAACGGAAACGAAACGAGAAACATACGATCTTGAACGAAGTTTACTTTCTCTATCGATTCATCGAATCACTTTACAACTCTCTTTTTTCACAGAGTCTCATTCTATCCACGCTTTACTCTTCGTCCTTTCAAAAGTCATCAAAGTCGCTACACCAGGCGACTTACGACACCTCGTCCAAAATTTCTTCCTCAACCTCCCTCCCGTCGCCCACCGCCAGCATCCCCTTCCCGCCCCGGAAATTCCCCGTCCGCACGGCGCTCCACTTCCACGCCCCGCGCCCGAAGCTCACCCTCGTCACGCCCGTCTCCCTGGCCCGCGACTTCGCCGCCCGGAAGCACGACAGAAACATGGGTTCCGCTCCTCGCCTCGGCGCCCTCGGGCACACCTTCACCGCCATGCGCGCCATGCAGTTCGTTTCCTTGGTGTCCATCATCGGCATGGTTTCCAACTTTATTTCGGAGATTAACGGCGCGGATGCCGTTCCGCCTTCCGTCTTGATCGGCACGCTCGTTATTGTGAGTTCTGCACTCGTTGCACGGATTCTTCACGGAGAATGGTCATGAATTCGTAGATTGGAAGAACGATAGCTAACAACCCCCACCAGTCCTGCATCGCAACCCTCTACATCTCAATCACCTACATCCTCTACTATGACAACATGCTTCCCCTCCTCCTCGCCGCCGGCGCCGACACTTTCCTCCTCATCGCCGTCATCGTCGTCGCCTGCCTCCTAGGCAAACCCCTCTCCTACCTAGACTGCGCCGCCCTGCCCAAGTCCAGCGGTAGCACCGCCAACTTCATGGCGTCCGTGACGGCCAACATCAACACCGGCTCCGCGCTCAACTACTTCATCTGGGTCGGCGCCGACCAGGGCACGTGCTACGCCATCAAGGCCGTCTGGGGTCTTTCGATTGCGCTGTGTGTGCTGTTTGCGTTTAGCGCTGTGACGACTGTCTGCCTCTGGCGCAGGGTGAAGCTTGCGCCTGCGGGGGTGAAGGATATCGAGGGTTGAGGGTGCGCCCGTGGTAGGGTGGCAGTCGGTGGTGTTGGTGGTGGAAATGGTGGTGGTGGCTACGCTCCTTCTTTCCCGCCTCCTCCTACGAGGGAAGTACGGGGTTGCTACTTCGGCAACAGCAAGAAGAGCCTCGGCACCGCCGCGGTGTTGGCGCGGGAGAAGCGGTGGGACAGCGACTATTCTTCGGGTTCGGACTCGGATGATGCTCATCAAGTCGCTGTACCGCCTCCCGCCTCCCAACACACCCGGACAACCGCGTGGTTTCCACCCCCGCCGATGCCAGTGTCGACGCAACGACAGATGCAGATGCCCCCTACCACGGCCCAAGTGCAGCACAAGCGCGTGCAGATTGTCGAGCAGAGGCAGCCCGTTCACCCGATGCCCGTCTTGCCCGAGTTGATCGTCTCCCCCGCGCCGCCGCTTTCTCCGGCCCCGTCTTCTGCTCGGTCGCCGATGACGCCGGTAGAGCACCTTGTCCATGGCAAGGGTCTTGGCCGGGGGAAGTCGAAGCGCAAGACGATTATGGAGTTTATTGACGGGTGGTGGGATTTGGGGCTGTTGGAGCAGCAGAAGCGGGCTGCTTCTCGGAGAAAGGCGTGAACTATGCTGAATAGCACTGCTTCTTGCTCCTGGTCTGGGTTTTCCTTGGAGGTTTGGTTTCTTGGCTCTGCTGGTAATAGAGATTGTGTTCCACGGCTTGGGTCTTTTGGTCGGTTTTGCTGGAAAGACGTCGCTTTGGCCGACGAGGGTAATGTCTACTGGATAGATTCGGTCTCTTTCTGCTGTTTTGGGGAAAAAAGCAAAAACATACTGGCGTTTTCTTTCGGGTTGGGACCACTGATAATAAAAGAAAAATAACCGGGAAATGTCAAGTTACTTTCTTTGGTGATATCGTGTGATCGAAAATCCATGGCAGCGAGACCGGTTTACCCTGTGATTAGTTGCCCAATCACTGATATCCAAAAAGCGCGCACCGTTCCAGCAGAATCGGAGACCAAACCAAGAGTTTCAAGGTTGAAGAACATCTTGGCCTCTCAAGTCAAGAGCACAGCGTGCCCCAGCACCTTGAAGCAGGCTGTAATATCCCAACTCTCGTCGATAGTCTCCCTCTTTGCCCATACGTTCTCCATGACGCCCAGCGCAGCTTTAATCGACCCAAACACCTCGAGCGCACCCATCTTGCTCACCATTTCGCGGAACATGTGCTCCTGGCACGGGTCCGCCAGGCATCCGATGACGCAAAAGGGCCAGACGACAGTGCGCAGGCAGACGGGGCTGTGGAGCGAGTTAAGCAGGTCGATGGTGATGGCCACGCTGGAGGCTGTCTCGGGACACGAGGGCTGCCACCCGGACACGACGGTCGAGAGGTAGGTTAGCGCGGCGTAGGCCCAGATTTTGGTGTGGATGCGGGCTGCGTCTGTCGCGTCGCGATTTTGTTGGGATTGGTAGAGCGTCAGCGGGTCGGGCGGGAGTTTGGTGGTGTCGACGTGGGTAGGGTGCGGCGGCGGAGATGGTACACTGTCGGCGTCCATGGGGGAGCAGGAGCTCGCGCGGCAGGCCATTTCATCAGCGCAGTTGGGGGAGCCCATGAGCTGCGGACAGGCGTTGTCGAGGCATGCTATTCCCTCGCGGAGGGCGAGCTCGAGACATCCGGCGCGGGAGACAAGGTGCGTCATGGAGAGGGATCCCGCGCGGCGATTTTCCTTTTTCCAGGCGTCGAGGGAGGCGATCTCGCCAATGATTTGGAGGACCCAGGATTGGCAGCCAAAATACTCCTCGAGGCGCAGCCGGGGCTCGACTTCGGCGCAGGCGTTGGAGGCTTCTTTGCGCGGGGAGAGGAGGTGGCGGTGGTAGCGCTGGAGGCGAGGCGGGCGCTCGAGGGCGGTGGCGGAGATGATGTCAAAGTAGAGGAGGGACGCGGTGAAGAAGCGGAGGGCGGCCTGGTCGGAGGACCATGGCTTATGGGAGCCCGGGGGGAAGTGGACGCCTTGGAGGAGGGGGATGACCATGGTGTTCATTGTCGGGTCCCAGCGATCTGGTTGGGGGAGGATCTGTTGGAAGATGATGGTTGCGGCGTCGAGGTGCATGTGCCAGTGGTCCGACGTGGCGAGGGTCACGTCAAAGATGAGGAGCTGGACGATGCTCTCGAGAACGCGGCAGCTTTGCTGGAGTTGGTCCAGGGGGTCGCGGGGCACGCCGTTGGGGCCGGGCTCGTTGATGCGGGTCATGTCGGCTCGGAGCTCGCGGAGGGCGAGATGCATCTGGTGGCGAAGGCTGTTGACGGACTTCATGCGGCAAGGAGCGTGCTCGACTTGGGCGCTGTCGAGGACGACGCCGAAGAAGTGGGAGGAGAGGCTAAGAGCGGTATGGTAGAGAGCCTTGTTGTGGTTGAGGACGTTGAGAAGCCAGCCGCGGCCGCCTTCGAGCAGGGCCGGCTTGTAAAAGGGGAAGAGGAAGGGGAAGACGTAGTCGAGGTAGATCATGATGAAGCCCAGGTTGGAGTCGTCGGCGAAGGGCGGAGATGAGTTTTGTTGGACAGAGGTGGAGGAGGAGGTGCCCATCCCGGTGCCGGTGGCGAAGTCGGGCTGGGGTTTTTGGTGTTGTTGCTGATGTTGATGTTGTTGATATTGTTGTTGTTGCTGGTGTTGGTGATGTGCCGCGGATACTGGGCTGGAGTGGTTGATCCATTCCGGTGTGTGCTGCCGCATCTGATTTGGTGATGCGCCGGGTACGATTTCATGAATGGACGATTTTACCGAGTTCATCTGGAAGGGCGGACTAGAGGATGAGTCGCCGGGGGTGTCGTTCACGGTGGACGGGCTGTTGGAGTCGTTGGCCTTTGATGAGCCGTCGTCGGCACTCAGGGCCGGGACGGGAGGAACATGATCGCCATCCTCGGATCCGCGCCCGCCTCCTCCTCCTCCTCCGCCGCTAACTCCGCCTCCCTCGACGTCGAGGCCCTGCAGGTACTTTCGCTCGCGACGGTTGTTGGCCTGAATCTTGACCTGCTTCTTGAGCTGGTCGGCCATTTCCTTTTGTCGTTCGCCACCGTCCATCCAGTCGGGCTTCGTCTCGCTGTAGAAGCAGTTGATCTCGAGCTGGGCGCAACCCTCGCAGACGGGCCGAGCCTCGTCGCACTTTTTGCGGCGCAGGCGACAGGTCCAGCAGCCCTCGGAACTGCGGATCTTGGCCGAGGACGACATGCTGTTTTTAAAGCGCGAGCGGATGTTGGAGAAGGAGGACATGTGGGAGAGGTCCTTGTTGCGTGAGAACATGATGGGCTACGGTGGTTGATGCTTTCGCGCATGCAACAAGCGATGATTTGAAATGCTGAAAGGCTGAAAGGGATGAATTGACGGGGGGTATCAGATGGGCGCTCTCATTCAAAGATGGTGAGCTCGCGAGCGTCCTTTGGTGTCGGTCGCTGGCCCCGTCTCCAGTCAGTCAACTGCGCGTGCGCGTATTTCGTACGGATTACGAATACTGATACAGAAACGGGAAAAAAGAAGCACCAGAGGTCGGAGGTCGGATGCGCAAGTGACCGATGGGCAGTGAGTTCAGACTTCATCCAGCGTGACTGAGTGAGTGGGTGAAAATGAGTGGTGAATTGCTGAGTGAGCTGTGGGTGTCGCTGGGCTGCAGCCAACAATCGATTTGTAATCCACTTAAAAGGCGCTGCCGGCAGATTCCATCATCTTTTTGGGTGTGCCATTGGTGGTGGCAGTGGTGGCAGTGAAAAGGTGTGGACTGACGGTGGTGGACGTGGTGGACGTGGGTGGTGGGTGTGTGTGGTGTGGAGGGGAAATTTAACCAAGGAACAAGGTGTGGAAGGGAAGGGTGAAAGGGTAAAAAGGTGAAAAGGTGGAGGGGGGAAAATTAAGGTAAAGGATCAAGGGTCAGGGGAACCTCCCCGGGGGAGAGGAAGGCGGACCCGTGGCTGGTCTGCGGTCTGCGGTCTGCGGCCTGCGCTCCTGCCCTTTTTTACGCAACATCCCGGTGAGGAAGGTGAAGGCGACTCTTCACCTGAGCTCACCTTCCACGCAGTGCCAAGTCCTGTCATTGGCGACTTTTTCCCTCTTTTGTCTTTTCTGTTCATCCAGATACTCCATACTGGTACGGATACTTACCACCGGTATGTAGTATGCAGAAATTAATTGCAAAAGGGGCCTCCCAGATGATACCGGGCCCACTTGCCTGCGGCGATCCAACATTCAAATCACCCCTTTTGCTCCTCTTTTCGGGACTACTCCTCTCGATTAACGAGTCGATCAATCATCAATAAATTCAATACCCATGGCTATACGCTGTTCCTATCAAGACAGATCTGTACTCCACGAGTCCGTGGTGTAGGTACGAGCTAGTATCAGCTACAGCTAAGTATGGCGGACGCGTCACGTCAGGCACTAAGCAAACTCACTTTAGATTTCACCACACTCACACACGTCTCATCCAGCTCATAATTAACCCGGCCAAGAGTCCAGACCAAGAATGGCCTATCGTAACACCCCCATCCATTCCTTCATCGAGCCACGATAGTACCATCCAAATCGCCCTGCTAATTTCCCCTCCAAAAAAACTAAAACTCTCCTTAACCCATGAATGTTAACTCCACTTCCCGACAGAGTTTTGACAGAGAATTATCAGATGACACCTTGCACGCCCCATCTGATAAACCACGAGAATGCCATCCAGTACCACCTCGCACCGCCCACCACCTTATCACCCAGTAACACCCACTACAACCCCGAACATCAGTTTCAGCCCTAGCAGTCAAACCCGCCTAGCATGGACATAAGCAGACGCAGACGCGTAACGCCTATTTGGCCTTAGCAGGAACCTCTTATGGAAATCGCAAACACTAGGTTTCACGATTCATGATCTTCGGTCGCTTATGGCTAATCTGACGCTCAGAGGTGGGCTACGCTGCCAGTGCTACCAAAGCTAAACGGCCGCGTTACCGGTAAATCACAGCGTATCCTTGATCCGTGCACAAAACCCACATTATGCTCTAAATACGCGCTGTGCTCTTTCTCTAACGACGACCCAAATCGCAAGGATGCCTCTGTTTGTCGTCCCAGTCCCCGGTTTGGCTAAGCGGGATCAGAATGCTTCCCAAATGCTTTGCAATTGGCCAGAAAAGCACCTCTCTCAAACTCTCACTCGACCACAACGCCTAAGTCCTCCGAAGTTAGATCTTACTCCAAAACATAGACGACTTGGAACTGAGTGAGAAGAGTTGAGTATCTCCTATCTCCTCACTTATCATTCCGCTATTACAGAGCCCCTTCTTAACATACACGATACTCAAAGCTGTGGTCTTCGCCTCTCCGAGGCCGAAACTTGCCCTGCACAGTTTGCTACGTTGGTTGCAGAGAATCTGATGTTTGTACAATGGCCGAGGATTACTACATTAACAAATGTTGTTTTATGTTCAACACGTCTCATGCGTCTGCAGAATGAAAGGTAAGCTAGCCAAGGGATCCATTTACTGCAGGGCTGGGTAGATCATTAGAAGTCAATGACGTGGTTCTGCACTCAGGGAATGGAGTAATCTTCGTCTTATTGAAGCCATCTCAGGCGCTGAATCAGTATCGCAATTGTTAGTAGATGAATTTTCGACTTAGGCATGCATGGTAAGGCTCAAGGGTTTGAAAGCCGCAAGTCGTAAGTGAGTAATACCAAGATATCCTATGTAGCTCAAGATGTCTCATTATTGATTCATCTTGGATTATTTAAAGAGAGGAAATTAAGAAGGAAAAGAAAAGACAGGTCCAAGATCGGGAAAATAACAAGATATTCGTTGTGAGGCAGACAAAATGCCTTTGGGCTTAGAAAAAGGCAATATAGCCAGACAAAGAGGAAGAAAGCCGCTGGGACGAGAAAAGAAATTCAGAACGTAACGAGAACAAACAACGCCAAGGTCGTCCATGTATTTCCAGAACCTCGTTGTCTCCTAGGTTCATTCCCCGACATGTCAATACCTAGAGTCCCACAGGTACACAGGATCAGACTTGGCTTTCGACACAACTACTTCGAGCTGATTGCAAAGCCCCTTGGCATCAATCCGGTCAGCAGGGTTGATCTTGATGAGATCTTCCTTGATGATGCTCAGAAGCTTCCCAAGTGCAGTGTTGGGAGCACTTTGTGGTATTCGCCCCAGAGTTTTGATAATCTTGGAGACCTCTGGATGTACGACGACATCGTCTTTGTCGGATCTGTAAAAGTGTGACGGTATTACGCCACCCGCATGCGCCGAGGTGGACTTCCTCGCGTTGGCGAAGCTTTGAACGGCATCCCAATCTTGTACAAGCCATATGACGAACTCCAAAAATATGCATCCAATTGACCAAACGTCGTACTTGCGGGACCTTGCGGCCTTCGATGCTACAGCTTCAGGGGCTTGGTAGGAAGGCGATGTTGCACCGGTGGTTGTCAGCATATTCAGCATATTCAGCCTATCCAAATTTGCCTCTTGATGGAAACGTGAAATGCCAAAGTCGGTGATCTTCAGGATGCCCATATCACCTTTTGCTGTGCCAACTGTGAAATATAGAATTTTTCCGGGCTTCAAATCATCGCGCCTGCAATTACCGGCATCTGGAAGCTCTTCATGGAGGGCATAGAGTGCCCTCACAAGACCCAGCATTTGATCCAGACTCCAAAGAGCAAGTTTGGACTCCCTACCTACGTCATCGTGGACTTGCCAGAAGTCGCATAGGCTCCCTCCATCGGCCCAAGGAGAAATGATGAAATCTCTGTCTCCTTGCGAGAATGCTGCAAGATTCTGCGCGATGTGCTTGGAGCCGGGAACCCTGCAAAGAGCACTGAGATTCGACCGTTCTTGATCAAAGCCCGCTCGGTATCTGAACTCCTTGATTGCAACAACTATGGAAGGAGATTGTACCTGATCGGCCCAACAAGTTAGCGTTGAATAAGAATCTACAACATAGAAACTCTCGCACCTTGAGTCCTGTAACATGAGAGGATTGTATCTCTGCCCTGTAGAGCACATTCCGCATACTGTGAATGATTGCGTCCGCTTTGATGAGAGGCAATGGGCAGAGAGGGTGAAGTTCCAAGTACTCCCCCGACCTGCCGAAGACGGGTGCCATCACCATCCATTGTCTGTTGACGAAGCTTTCCACCAAGTGGTATCCCCAGTGCTTAGGCGGAGTAAAGGTCTTGTCAGAGCTGAGCCCGGATCTCAGACATCCCCCACCGTTTGGACCAGGTCTCTTCCATGTAAAAGGCATATCTAGATCAGTGAAACCGGCTTTATGTAGCCTGTCAATGTCCCAAGGAATGTCTAGATACAGAAGTATCACGAACAACATTTTCACATTGTTTGATAAAACGATGTCCACTACCCCTTTGGTTGAAAAAGACCAGAAATTCCGGGCTGTGGTCGATTTTTTAAATGCTGCCCGAACGCTTTCCCGTGTGATGATGTTCTCCAAAAAATGTCGTGGGAGGTATTGGCGAACACCATTAAGCGCATCAGTCTCGCAAGCCATGATTAATGTCTCTTTTAGGGGCGCGGGTTCAATTTTGCGCGGCGTTTCCGTGGATAGCATGTCGCTTGCCATTCGGTTTTGTTCTGACACTAATTTTGCACTGCTCACCTCGAATGGTGGCAAAGCGGCGTTCTTAGTCTTCCCAAATACATCTTTTTCTGTTTTCTCCTCAGCATCGATGGATTGTGAGTCAGATTTTGAAATTTTCGCTCCTCTCTGGTGAATAGTATTGAGCGCTACTTCAGGTGAAATAGCGTCGTTGGTCTCTTCGAAATTCAGAGAAATCTTTCCCATTTCGCTGTCCATACCATTGGGTAACGTTATTTGGGTAATGGTTTGACTGTCTTTCATTCCGTTCGAAGATGTCCCCGACTCAAGTGAGTCATCCACTTCCTGAGACAAGTTCGTATCTATACTGAGCATTCGGAAGCATAGCATCTTCAGATGTTCGGCGATATGACGAGACAAGTTCGTGTTAGCTGCTTTTGGCAAATGCCTTCTGGGATGAGGTCGATTTGGATTCATTGACTGGCCACCCAACGTCTGTTCGTGTTTTCTGAACTGGATTAGAGGAGTCCTTTCTGTGCCTTTGAGTTCTAGAGGTCCGGTATCGTCTCCGGCGTTGCTTCTAATTGTATCTGATGGATCGTAGAGACACATGGGACATGAAGGTGTATCTTTGCCTTTTTGGACAACTTCTGAGGCCCCTTCGTACGATATGGCTTGAAGGTCTACAATCCAACCAGGACCGTGAGCACTGTTCATATGTTGAACCCAATTACTGTGATTCGAGAAAGTCATTGCCGGCTGTGAACATTCGTCTGAGACGCAGACATAGGGCTGTAAATCATGATCCACGTGATTTCTGTATCGTAGATCAGCTTATTAGAGATGTCAAACACTTCATAAAGTACCGGAAAATAATCACCTCCACCACTTTGAGTCCTTATACCGTTGATAGGGGAACATGTTGTGGCAAAAAGGGCATGGAGCGTGTCCAGTCACAGTCTCTGAACCCGACGTGGAACTGGACTCTGGTGCTTTGGGGTAAACAATGGCCTTTGTCCAGACTGAGTAAGTCTTTCTAGAATCAGAAGAGGGCCCAAATAAGCTCAATTGACCTCTGGCAAAGGACTCGCCATCCATTGTTGTTGGCCGCAACCATTCGCTTGGTACTTGCCTTGCCTGCAGCGAAGGCTTTAAGCGCAAGTCTGGATCTAGCTGTTGCTGAGATCCATCTGCCGCTGACCGCACATTCAACATGTGGGGTCTTTCACTTTGTACTTTGGCCTCGTGAAGACGAGGATCTTGACGGGCCTGTTTCCGATACTTCATATACGTAATACGTTGCTTGCGATACAACACGGATCTGGCGAGCTTCATGACGACTTGTCCACTAATTCCCGGCCAAAGATGGCTAATAATAGCCCTGGAAAGAGATTCGAACTGGCTGACATCTGTAATGAAACTCACACTAGGATCTGCGACTGTGTTCTGGTTCAGTGCTTCAAGACGTCTCTGGCGTCCTTTCCGAGATGAATGGTCGATCAAAGAAGCAACCAAGTCAAGCCGTTGAATGGCAGCCTCAAGCCCCTGGAATGCGTATTTCAAATGCTCCACACTCTGAACCTGAGAATCCATGTCGATTGAAAGAGTAAAATATGGAACTTCTTCAGTAGCTGAAGAACTTGAAGCCCCTTCAGAAGACAGGTTGCTATCAAAATCGACGGCTGTATGCTCTTGTCAGTGCTGGAATCAACGGGCCATTGTACTCAGCATGCAAGTGAAACCATACGATGCATACCGGCTTGCAGGTTGTCTTGTATCAGATCCAAGAGAGTCAGAATCATGTTTCTGAGTTTTGCGTGACTGAGCAGGCGTGCATCCAGGGATAGGCAAGGCTCAGCAAGAGCGCCAGCATTGGTAGCCCAGGCCCAAAGGCGTTGTTGAAACTCTCGCAGTGCATGTTGGCCGCTCTGAATCTTGGATATTGAGTAATCAAATGCCCCATCGCAGCGGATGGTTGCTTCATAGATTTCATTCATTTGAAGGTGCTCCATCCTTACTTCAATGAATAAGAGAGGAATATATTCTCCCTTGGTTGTGTTGGCAAAGCTCAGCCCAGGTGTGGCCCAGAGCATGGTGCCATGGAATTGAGCTCACCGCCAGGATATAAGCGGTCATCGCTGCATCATTGTTCGCTGCTTCACGTTCTCTGTGATCCAAGATGCTGCATATCTTCTCAGACCGTCCAATGAGTGGACGTGAACCACTGAAAAGGGTCTGATCTGACTAATGGCGATGGCAAGTTACTTACATTATGCTGTGACCTGCAGCTATGCATGTCTGAGTCTTGGCCGTCATCTGCATGAATGCCCAATCCTACGTACTCAAGTACGAAACTGTCCATGTACCTTAGGCCGACGCGCGTTACAGCTCGTTTTCGTCACCGTCCGGCACAACTTTGTCTGACTGGAAGACCGGTCAGTTCTGCAAGGCCACAGGTAGTCTTTCCATGTCCATCTGTTGGTCTTTGCAAGGCAGAGGTCTGAAACTGTCTTGTTGTGAACCTCATCAATTACAATCTTCACGCGCAACTAGTCGAGAGATCTAGTCTTAAACAATTATACATCAAAATTCTGGATAGCATCAAAGTCGGAATGACTGTTAACATGCATCCGGAGTCGATTCATTGGAGCCCTTCAAAGTTACTCTCAAAGACCAAAAGTATCATCGCATCAATCGATACGGATCTTGAGTCTTGGTATGGAGTATCCTCTGGTAGCTCCCAGTCAAGATCTATATCTGGCTCTAGCGACAATGAGGAAGATGACGACAGCTGGGTAAACTTCAGTATGTCATCGAAAGCTCAAAACAATTTTGGAACATCTCAAATGGACGAGGGGTCGAGAGTGACGACAATACCGACTGATAACGACATCCGGCGTCAAAGGCGCATTCGACGTCTGCCTTTCACAACGATTCACCAACGATTGAAGAAGTCACATCATGTAGAGATGTGTTTGGTGGGTATCTCCGAGAAGCTCTACTGGGCGCTAGTCAATCAATCCGCATGTTGTGCCAGGAAACACGTCGCCCGCATCTGCCTCGATGGTTTTCCACTACATGAAAACAAACCCAACCCCTCTGACGCTCGTCACTTGAGTTTGTTCCTTTCTTACCAAATTGGTAACGGGCCGTCCAGTTGGCATGTAGCTCAATGCCTGTTGCAAAGGTACGTGCAAGGCGGTCGTCAATATCAGGGAATACGCAAGTACCTATATTCAGACTGAATCTCGTTAGCGACAAAAGTGTCAGCCGCATCTCCAGTTACGAGCCAGATCTATGCTCCCTTCTGGCAAGCTGTGCAAGCTATAGAGAAGGCTTAAGCATGACTCTTTACCAATTATCTGACAACACTCCCGTCTTAAGCGGCACCCGAAACGAAGATCGGCGAACGACCCAGCCAGCGATCGCACTCGGACACTTGATCGATCGGAAAATTTTCTCTCGGTATTATGGTGGCCAGATTCTCCCAGTGAACAGAGCAACAATGTGTTTGAATCTTTCTTTGGCTCTCATGCATTTGTCGAGCGAGACTTGGCTCGGACACAGGTGGTCGGTCGACAACATCTATTTCCTCCATGACCCCCTTGATTCACCAAACGCTATTCAGCAGCTTGATCATCCTTATCTTTCTAGATCTATTACTGGGAATGAGTTCGGTTCTGGGAATCAGCAAACTCAGGCAGGTCTGAACAACGAAAGAGCAAACGTTTTATCCTTCCTCCAGGTCGTGATGGAAATCATGGGAGGCGAGAGAGTTCGATTGGAAGCTCATGCAGACGATTTTGATTTGCTATATGAACTGAGGAGAACTAAAGACGAAGTCTGTCGATGGTACCCTGAGCCTTTAGAAGATGTCATTTTGTCCTGTCTTGCATTCTGTAGGTCAGCAGACCCAGGTCTAGATCCTATTCTTCATAGAACCTGGATATGGAGGGAAATTGTGCAACCATTCGAGGAACTTGCAAACAGCTTCAAGAGGATACCGTATCAAAAAGTCGAATGGAACTCAGAGAGCTGCCAAAATACGATCCCTCTGCTTTCGAAGAAGGCAGAGTTTCGGTTGATTGAGTCAGAAAAACGACTTCACGCTCAGTCCACGAGTCTTGAACATGCGGAAAATCGAGGTGAAACATTCGATAGGTAGGCAATCTCCTCCAACTAACAACTTTGCGTCACGTAGCTAAGTCTGAAAATGATAGCACGCGAATCGCGTCGGTAAACACCTGGTTCTCACGATTGGAAAAAGTCAACGATGTGCTTGAGATAAGTACCCAGACTCAAAGTCAGAAGACTCGAATTGCGGTTATTGATACTGGAATTGACAAAGACGATCCCAATGCTGAAGAGGTCCTTGGTTACAAAGACTTTATCGATGGCGACGATGGGATGAAAATGGACGACACAGGTCACGGCACAGCAATTGTAGATTTGATTTACAGAGTCTATGAACCCGCAGAGATATTTGTGGCAAGAGTATTATCGACTCCGGAGAGAAATGAGACAATCAAAGCCGATTGTCTAGTGGCCCGAGTAAGACACTTGCCTGCCCTTCGTGTCAAAAGGCACAACAAAAGCCCGATCAGGCTGACATGCCCACCTCCCCATTTAGGCAATCGACTGGGCATTGCAGATGAAGGTTGACATCATCTGCATTGCCATGGGTTTCCAAAGCGTGCAAGGATGTGAGCTGCAAGAAGCTATCGCCAAGGCATCACAGCAAGGGAAATTGGTCTTCGCAGCTGCCGCAAACGAGAGCCACGCTGACGATATAGCTTACCCGGCTCGATACAGTCCAGATGTGTTCTGCATGTTCTCCACTGACGCAGGTCTCAAGAACTCCAGATCTATCAACCCAAGAAAACAAGAAAGGAGCCGCAACTTTGCTATTCTAGGAGAGGATATTAAACTAGCTAGCGGCAAGCTTGGCAAAGGCACATCCTTCTCCACAGCCATTGCATCCGGCTTTGCGGCGAGTCTGCTAGATTTCTCACGGCAGTCAGATCGTGTCGAATATTTGTCAACATTCCAGTTCCTTTCAAGGCAATGGGGAATGAGGAAAGTATTCTCTGAGATTTCCATTGACGATCTCGGTTTTGATTGTATATGCCCATGGTATCTTATATCATCATCGGAGCTCAGGCAACAAGTAGTACGCCGGGACGATTTGGAGGACCTAAGAGATAAGCAGGCAATCAGAGAGTCAATCCACAGGGATTTGTTCACATGGTTACGGTAACTGCTTCTGCCATGGGAAGTACTAGTAGTCTGGATAGGTAGCAAATGGGGAATTCAACATATTCGGAGCACTACATAAGCCCGGCGGCTTCGGGGTTATGTAAGCGAGAATTGGAATGCCGATTCTGCTGAATTGAATCTGTCATAAATACATGTAGGGAACTATTTGGGAATAAAAAGTAGCAGAGACTCCTCTGTGTCTGATACCTCATACTCCACGACTTCCAAGCTGTGATCTCCTATGTCCGCCATGACCTTGTCCACATCAACATCTCCAGAATCTACTCCGAATGTAGCCCCTTTAGTGACGATGCTCTGCTGTGCAGAAGAATCCAAGAATGACTTTTTGATCTCCGTAAGACGCACTGCCCACACAAAATCTGTGACGTGCTCTCCTGCTATAGAAGAGCCGTTGGACGACGATGACCGTATTGTCGCCTCCGCAGTGGCTAACCGAGAGATAGCTCTGATATGGATTAAGAAGTCAATCATGTGTAGAAGGAAGGCCAGGTGTCATGAATAAAAGATAAGGATAATTTCCGTACACTTTTGGTCCCACATTCACCCGGGAATCCTGTTTTTCAACACGTTCTGTGCTGCCTCCTCTCGCGATTATGATGCCGGATATCATGTACAGCTTCCACGCAGACAACTCCAGGATCGATGATTTGTGTTCTTCGATATAATCTGAAACCTGGCGTGATCTTAGGCTTTGATCAATGTACGTCTTTGTAGGCTGAATAATTTGTCTATCCAATCTGTCGAACTGTGCAAAGTTATTGACAGTCTTCTTGAAAGCAAGCTGTATGTCTCCCTGAGCCGACAAGCCCGGCGCTGAAAGAAGTGGGATACTGGCCGCAGTCTTGGCATTTGTCTCCGAATCTCGGGTCTCGGTCCAGTTGAAGTTCTTGTCAACCGTCGGCCAAATTCGCACATCTCTGGGCAGCGGGTGGGGCCCGGAAGAGTTGATGACCTGGTCTATGTCTTTGAGCCGTGGGATGATGTGCCCTAGCTGTATGGGGCCTTCTGCCTTTCCTCGAGCCATATTGGTTGCCGCATACTTGGGAGCGGGATAGTGTGCTTGTCGGAGGACAAACCAACATTTATCCTGTGCCATGGTGAATATCTAGGGTTGGAGGAACCTTGAACCCTTTGGCCAGGCTGAAGTAAAGAGATTCTATCTTCAAAAACAATGAAACGTCAGATCCTCGATAAGTTGAATACTCTGAGCCTTTCAACTACGATAAACGTTCGGCCTGTGCCTTGGAAGGTGTGCGACCGCCAAATCACCATTGTCGTCAGTCAATCAACTTCCCTCGACTCTCAGGAAATCAATGAGGTAAGTAACGATAAACGCAAGAGAGTCCTATCTCACCGAAAACAGCATGTGTATGCGATTCGTTCATTGACCAATAGATGCTCAATGCAATGGTGCCCAATATGCAAGCCCGTTGCTTAGAGCATATGAGTGGAAGCGAAGTTAAGGTGTATCAAAACTTGGCATCAGCAGTGTGATGGGTTGCCCCCGCATATGCGGCCCACTACGGTCGCCAGCAGGCTGGAACTCAGTGCAACACAGGTGCACTCTTCTGTTGGACAGTGAGAAATCTGAGGAAAGCACCTTTCTTTCGGCTCACCTGGACTTCACAATATACATGCATAGCTCATGTGAATATACACATGCGTCTTAGCCCGTGGCAAGCCGAACCTCTCATACAGTCCGCACTGTCCAGGTTTGATTGGCGTAATGCACGCTAATATCGGCGTAAGGACGTAAACAGTATTACTGTAAGAATAACCAATCGGACATTGGCGCCCAGGGCGCGTCTGATTCTGCCCGCGTAATGCTGGGCGGCCATACCGCCAGACTGCTTACACTAACTTCATAAAGGACGCGGCTGGAACCAAGCAGGAACCAGCCAACCAACCAACCAACCATCTAGATAAACTTCCCCGGCTGTGAATGAGTTGCAGCTGCCAATATGACAGACCACAGAGCGCGGGACCGCGCCCAAGGCAGCCAAGATATTATCAACTTCGCCATCAGTTCGATCGACCGCGTACGAGATATTGCATGGGGCATTATCCGCCAGGACCCGAAGCCGTTCTGCAGGAATCCTCGCAGCGCCCTGGACCCGAAGCCGTTCTGCAAGAATCTTCGCAGCGCCCTGGATGGCGTCAAAATGGAGCTGCTGAGGCCTAATCAAAGCCAAGACGAGGCTCAGCTGAAGAAGGTGAAAAGCCTACTAAACAATTTAGAGAGATTGTGCAACGTGCGTTTTTCTTCTTCTTCTTCTTCTTTGGTTTGCCCGGCTGCCTGCCGGGACGTCGGCCTGGCAGGTGTGCGGAATTCCACATACAACCACGAATCTCGTGGCTCTTTACCCCCTCCTGCTGGCTGGATCATTTACTATGTGAGGTAGTTTGTGAGATGGAATTGCACCATGACGCCAGGCTTTTGGAGCCTGTGGAATTCTCAATTTTAAGTCGAGGAGCTACTCTGGCTAACCTAAATATAGTGGCCACGTCGGAGCGAGCACAAAGCAAATCAGTGGCCCACGCTCAAGGCTATCCGCTCCGGTCCATCTACAGAAAGGGCAAGAATTTGCCTTTACAATGTTGCCGTGGAACCCAATAAGAAGGACTACAGGGCGGATGCGATCAAGAAACTCAAGGACTATTCGGCAGCGACTTGGAAGCAGGAGGCGGCCGAAGCGGCGCAGGTCAACGATGCCTCAGTGACTTCCCCAGCACCCCATAATAGCCACGAGCTCGACGATGACATCCAGTACCTTTATAAGATTTTGGAGCAGTATCGGTCATGCCAAAATGATCAATCTCCTGGCGATATCGTGATCAATCTCCGGCTTAACGGTTACAGAAACCTTACGGCAAGCGGTGCCTCGGTCGAAATTTTGGCGGAGAATGCCTCGGCGGAATTCGGCATTCTATTACTCGACCATCCGCACAAAAACCAAGGCTTCTGGCAAGAGGCTAGCATCCAAACAGTTTCCCCTTCAGGGCCAGAGGCTCCAACAGTGTATGACTCGACATAACAAAGCAAATCCCTCCCCCTTCCTTTGGGGAACCAGCTATGTCCTCGCTGACTACATGACAGACAAGTTACTGATGAAGATGTGGCACCCGGACATATGGGTACGCTCGCGATGGAGGCGATAGTTGAGCACGACTGCATTCCCTTCGAGAGCTTCTGTGAGCGCATTAGCAATCGCGACCAGGGCCTGTTGCGCATGTCCACGCGGGACGACAAATTGGTATATCATAGACCAGGCGATCTGAGCCGCGAATGGCTACCTCATGTAGAGGCTGTACCATTGGCAAGCCTCTTCTCCAGGCCAGACCTGTATCTGCTTGACAAGTCTAAGGCAATCCTGGCGATGCTGGCGGCCAAGGCGACGTGGGAATTTTACGACAGCGACCTTCTCGCCCAGGGGCTGACGAGCGAAACTGTGCAGTTCATCTGTGAGAAGCGATCTGGAAGAACAGGAGTCTTCATCAACGAGCCGATGCTGCTGACCCAGTACATGGAAAAGGATGGCACAAGCACCAGGGATGGTAAGTCTGACAGCCGCTTGGCCACCCTGAGTACGGAGACTATTCATGACATGCCCCGGATCCTTGCGCTCGGTATATTGCTATTGGAGCTAGAGACCAGGAAACCCATGAAGACGCACCGGGAAAACCGCAGACTTTGCCCCCCGGGGCCGTTTGGTATTAACACCGATTACAAGATCGCCTGCAAGCTCATCGCTACTGGTCCCGATGCCAGTGAAAGCATTATATCCGACATAGAACCTCTGTCCCCTCTGAGGAAGATCTTGCCTCTTTGCATCACGCCCGGGAGTCTCGAGAGGAAGATCGGAGAGGATCTTAGTGCTCGGGGCTTGGCTAAATCCGCCTCTCAAGTCAACAAGCAGAATGCCCTGCGTTCTGTTATCTACAACGAGCTGGTCCGCCCCTTGGAAGACTGGGCAAAACGATATACCGATTTCGACCGCATCAAGCCTCTGTACGAGGTCTCGGCTGTGCCGGCCAGGCACAGACCTGAACGACCGCCGATTCAACCCCAGACAGCCTCTCCGGCGAAACTCTTAGCCAATGTGGCGGAGGATAAGTACGTCCGTTCTAGCCATCTTGCATGCTTCATTGAGCTTTCCTGGCTGACGTGGGGCAAGATTTCGCAAAGACTCGCAGGAGTGGTTCCGTCTGTATGAAGAGCTCCGAGACGTTCTGCAGCCAGCAGAAGAAGAGAAAAAGTCGGGTTACAAAGCCGTGAAGATTGCCGTATTAGACACCGGCATTAGTAAGGACCTCTACACATATCATAGAGAATGGCCCGGCGATTTTGAGTATGTGGACTTTGTCGACACGGCCCGTCAGGATGAGGGCCCCATCGGAGACAAAAACACGGAGCATGGGACCGCCGCTGTGTTGCTCCTAACAAAGATGTGTCCAAATGCAAGTTACTGCGTAGCTAGAGTGCTCAAGGAGAATGTCGCATTACAGTCTGATGCCGTCTTGATAGCGAAGGTGAGGACTTCTCCTCCTATTCACCCTCTCAACCAATGCTACGCCCTTGCCCTGCTCACTCCACTCAAGTCGCTAATTTATGAAACCCTTCTTCTTTGACCTAATTAGGGCATTGACTGGGCCATTGATCAAAAGGTAGATATCATTACCATGGCTATCGGTTTCCAGGTGGCGCAAAAAGCCATAGTGGAGGCGATCCGCCGGGCGCACACGCAGGGCATCCTCATCTTCTCGGCAGCCTCCAACAAGGGCAGACTCGAGAATGTTTACTGCCCTGCCAACATGATTGAAGAGGTGTTCGGCATCTTCTCGACCAATGCAGGCATCTACCATTCCAGCTCGCTGAACCCGGCGCCGCTGCCAGAGAGCTTCGCCGTCTTTGGCGAAAATATCGAGTTGGAGGAGGGCCTCCCGCTTTGCAGAGGCACCTCGTACTCAACGTCGGTTGCAGCAGGTCTAGCGGCCGCCCTGCTCGACTTCTCGCGGCAGGATCGGGCCAAGGATGACGAGTCCATCCTCTCCCAGCTCGGCAGCCGGCCGCACATGCGAAGCGTGTTCCGGGAGATGGCGGTGATGCCCCGCAAGGAGTACCTCTGCCTGCAACCGTGGTCGCTGCTGAAGAGTGCGACGGCGTCCGAGAAGGTACCGCGTGATCAGCAGCGGGATTGGATTCGGGGCAGCATCGAGCGTTGGCTGGAGCCCAATTGGCTCCTTCGGGCCGGGCGATTTTGAAGCCTCACTTTGACTATTTCCTTCTTCCTATATTGATTCAGAGTCTCTCTATTTGGATATAGCTCTCCACACAGCAACTTCTTACTGTATACATAGTATTTCCATATGAGAATGCCAGGGCGTGTACCCAGGGATATAAGGCTAAGCATCATGCGTCGCGTCGGGAACCATCGTAACAAAGGACCACGTCTCGGTGCCCCCAAAGGCAGTCGTGCACTCGGTGACCACGGCTTTTCCCAGCCCTTCGCGCTCCAGGACCTCTTGGACCTGCTCCTCGCCTTCCTCGTCTCCGTCCAGCGCCGCGCCGGCCGTTTCCTCTGTCTGCATCCACTTCCGGCGGAGCAGCCCCTTATGAACCTTTGCGAATCGCACGGCCCACACTCGGTCGCCCTGGATCTGGGCAGACATGTGGGTTTCTGTGCTGTTCTTGTGCGTATCGCCGATTTTAAGGTTGGCAGCGCCGGCAATGTCCCTAGCCAGAGACAGGTACATACAAATTAGTAATTGAGCCGTTGAGAAGACGGTTAGGGTATATAATGTCAAAACTATCCCGAAGCATATGAACTGGCAGGCGGCAACTTACAGGTCGATGTCGCTGTGGAAGGCCTGGGAGTTCAACTTAGAGCCGCCAATCGAGCCGCCAGCCCGCGCAATCATCAGACCGATAACCACGTAGACGGTCCACCGGTCCAGGGGCCAGATCTTGTGCTGTTCGATATAGTTCTGCACGTCGGAGTGGGCGATGACCTGATCGATGTAGGTGTTACTCGGCTGCACGACCTCTGTGTCGAGCGTATTGAAGTTAGCCCATGTCTTCATGGTCCTCTTGAACTCGGCGCTGATCTCGGCGCTCAGGGTGGCGCCAGCGGCCGCAGCAACCGGGGCCCCGGCGCCGGCATTCGCGCCGTCTTGGCGCTCGTGGGTCTGATCCCACTTGAACTCGCCGAGCTGGGTCTGTGTGATACGCATCTCGCGGCCAAAGAATGGCAGGGTGCCCTGGGTGAGCACAGGGTAGATGTTGTCGGGGCTAGGCACCACATCACCGAGACGCAGGTTGCCGCTCTCCGTCTGGCCACCGGCCCGGGAAGTATTGGTATAGACCGGAGCGGTATAAAAAGACTGCTCGAGAACGAACCAGCACTTGTTCATTTTGGGCCAAGATTCGCCAATCACGCAACTATCAGCAGACTTTTTGTCTCGGAAGTGATCGCGAGCTCAGTAACAAAATTTTGGGATTCGCAAGAAATGTGTTGTTGGCTAGGAAAAGGCGACTATAGAGCGCAAAGCATGACATACTACAACGAGATTGCCGCCGGCCTGCTCTTTAACCCTTTGGACCCCTCTTGCACACGCTGAAAAGCATCAGTGCCCGAAAGGCGGGGTAATCTGGCAATTAATTGCCAAGTACAGCTGACGTTATATACGGCCAATTACACCTGCATGGCTTGATGGACCCGATCAGAGCGGCTCACTGCTCTCTACACACGCTCTACTGATTTGACACCCCATCTGCCTCTGCGAATCTCAGTCAAGATAGATGGGCGCCAATCGACAACAACAGCGGCGGACAACATGGCCTCCGGAGCTTCAGATGCGTCACTGCACCCCTTTACCACCGTCTTTCCAGGGTCGGCCCCACAAGAATCGGCCCCGGTCGCCGAAGCCCAAGTAGACGAGATCCGGGGTGGAAAGGACGAGCTGAGCGTGAGGAAAACAACAGCAGGCGACAGAGCTTCAGAGACGACCTACAAGTTGGTAGATGCGTATCCTCTCGACATCGTCCCGGAGTTTGAGCTGCGGGACAAATCCCGGGCTTGCAGAGAGCGATTCAAGGAATGCCTGTCCCTTCTCAACCTCGCCCACCACGACTGGCTGGAGCAGCGATCGGCCGAGTTCAACTGGTGGATCTCGGGCCTAAATGCCGACAAGACCGGACCGGGGTCTCTCGACGCCCGGCTGAGCTTGCGCCCCGACGTCACAGCCGTTATTGTCGATGCACTCGATGGGCTTAAGGATGCCCTGCACGCGTACCACGATTTGGGTAGGTCCCTGGACGGCCCTAAATTCTGTACACCCTGCGCTCGAAACAGACCCTTGATTATTTGAGAGGTGCTCATGGGAAACAACCAGCTGACTTATGTGCCTCCATATCAGCTACTTCTGATCCTCACAGTCTCACTGAGGCCGATGCTGATTCCACCGCTTCGGATGGAGTGGACCGTGCGCCATCGCCGTGGTCTTGTATGGGCTCCGGCGGCGGGGAAGGTCCCGCCTCTGCCGTTGGCGACGGAGAAGAGAAGGACGAGGAAATAGAGGATGCCGAGTATCAGCGTAAAGACGCGCATTTGCCCTTGTCCAGCGACGAGTACGCCGAGCAACGAGCTTACATTGAGAACAACTTGGTAGTCCTCATCCGCATTTATACCGCCATTAAGCTTTCTGGCCTGAAGCTCAGGAATAAGCGCGCCGACGATGCGCTGAAGCAAGCCGAGCAGGAGTACGAGCGACAGAAGCTCACAATAGGAGCGCACAAGGCCCTTGCAAGCCAGGACGGAGGGCATGAACGATTCCGACGCTACCTCACCAAGCTGGTGCTACGTAACGACTACACGGAGGATCTGATACGGGGTTTGAGCTTCATGATTTACCAGTCAGGCGAGGCGAAGTGGGACCCAAATGTCACAGAGTCGCGAGACTGGGAAGACTCGCAAGACCCAGAATGTTCGCAATATGCCCGAGAGTTGAACGAGGGCCAAATAGGAGAAAGTTACGAAGTGTTGCTTCAGAAGAAGCTCTTGGTCGTGCTTCGTGCATACTTATGCGACCCAGCCAGGCTGACTATCGTCCAGCGCCGGCTTATCGACGCCAACGTCGTACGGCGAAACCGCCTTGTCCACGCCGGCAGTGCGAGCATGGCATCACCCCATGCGCCGAAGGGGCTAACCCAACCCGCGCGACAGATCGAGCCCTTAAACAAGAGTATAGTCCAGCGGAGCTCTTTGATGGCGGGAAACGTCACCTCAAGTTCGTATAATCTCGTGTCATCTACGGCATCACGGCCTGTTACGCAGTCCAATCATGGCGCCCAGGCCACCAAGAGCTTTGTGGCGCAGGCTGCTACGGCTCTCGAGTCGAGGTTCAGCATTACAGGCGCCCTGACACCCGCGGTCCGAAGCACGGCCAGGTCGGCGGGCACCAAGATGTCGGCTCGGGTGGGACATTTGGACTATCCAAGTTGCCCCATAGAGGGGGGCGGTTCATTTTCCTGCAAATACTGCCCTATGATTCTGTCGCAAGACTACAGAACGAAAGAGAAGTGGCGGTAGGTCCTACTTCCTTTTCCTTGTCTTTCTTGACTGACTCATTGCCTCTACTAATCTCACTCGTTCAACTATAACTTCCCCGCCCTTCTGTAATATGCATGAACTTCCATCTCTCTTGCAACTGTTTGGCATTTCTCACCAGGTTCTAACGCGTCTTAGTGGCCACGTGGCGCAAGACCTTTGCGGATATGTCTGCGTCTTCGAAGACTGCGAGTCCCCCGAGGATATGTTTGCCTCCACGTATGCATGGATGTCGCACATGGCGCGGTCCCACTCCGAGGTCGAATGGGTGTGCCTCCTGTGCGCCAATCATCGCCTCCCTGCAGACGATATCCAAGCCGCGTCCTTCACCGTCCCCTCAGAGCTTCGGGACCACATCTTGGCCTGCCATCCCGCCACTGATGCTAACGGGAGCCTGACGGAGCTGGAGCTAGTGGTCAGCGCAGGCCAACGGGCTGTGGGTATCCGTAAGGTCCGTTGCCCGCTCTGTCGGCCGGGCCTCGTGACCAGCGAGGAAGGTATCGACGGCTCCGTCCCGTCTTTCCTCCCGGCGGGCCGAGAGGCGGGGCTGGTGCAGTTGGAGGAAGACCAGCATATTGCCACTCACATTCACGAGTTCGCGCTGCACGCTTTCCCATCGGCGGACGGCGAGGAGCTATCAGAGGAAGCGACATGGAGGGATTCCGTTCCGTCCGAGCCAAGCACCAGTGTCGAAATCAACCTTGAACGGCTGCGTAGACCCGAAAGTTCGTTCCAGGGGCAAGCGTTCGCGTATTACACCATAGAAAACATACAAGACGCGATAGAAGAGCTGAACGCCACATGTCTGCGGGTGCAAGCGCCTGACTGGATACAAGCAGATAGCTCTGTGCGGCTCGATGTCATGGCGGGAAGATTGAACGATCTGATTCTCAGTCTCCAACTGGCGCAGGGGGAAGTGGATCTTGACGACTTTGCGTGGAAGCTGAACAAATGCCAAGTCCTGTTTTCCCAGCTGAGCAACTTACCGGACTCGGTGTGGGAAGGGCCGCAGGTTAAAGAACTGCTGGAAGAGTTAGACGAGGAAATGCAGCAGCTGGATTCCTTGTGCGAGACTGGTCGACAGCGTGAAGGACAGCAACTGTCTCCTTCGCCAGACTTGCCTTTCGACCGGAAGCAATTATCACCCAATATGAATCCCACACTGACCTCGATCGGCTCCCTTCAGTCAGCCTTAAGAGATGCGGAAGTGGAGATAAGGAACCAAAGAGACGCCAAGAAGTACAAGTGGATACCCATTTCCTCAATTGACGAGATACTTGAGGGCCACAGCATCGATGTGGAGGATGAGGTGCACGGCTTTATATTCAAGAAGGCCAAGAGGCTTTTCTCTCTTCTTGTCCGCCAGAGTCACTTCGAGTGGCTACCTCTCTTTCATGCCAATGACTTCGGGGACGAGGATTTCCCTATCAACTTCAGTGTCGACAGAAAATCTCAAGTATGGGCCTTGAAGTCGTGCAAAACTGGCAAGGCAATTAGCTTTGAGGTTACCGACAGAGAAGTCAATGGAATCAGCCGAAAGGACTACGACTCACTCTGCGACTTCTGCGACTACCACCAATGGTTGATATTTGTGCCAATCTTCTCTCCTGACGATCGAGCTCAGGTGTTCGATCCACTCTGCCGTATGCCCTTCTTGCAGGAGTTCGAATCCCATGGGACCAACTTCAGCATTGTCAGGCATTTCGTTATTCACCGAAGCCATCTTAACTTTCCACGGGATGATCAGATTGTAAGATAATTCTAAAATCACGCGCAATTAACGTTAAATTGACGCACTTTAGGGAACAATAGTAGATGCGGAGGACAACCCTCACATCGCTGTGAAAGAGATATTGTCTGCGCAAGGTCTGACGGCCAACAAATTTCAAGAGCTCGCCAATAACGAGGCGACTCCTCTTGCACGTCTACGAGACCAGAGTCACCCACACTTACTTCGAGTCATTGCCAGCTACACCCAAGACCGTCGGCACTTCTTCGTTTTCCCTTGGGCTAGAGGTGGCAATCTGCGCAATTTCTGGAAATCGCAGCCCAGCTTGAGCGCTGTATCAGATGATACCAGCACCGAAGACTGGAACATTTACTTGGAATGGTTCTTCAAGCAGCTGCTCGGTCTTGCGAGCGCCATAAAGAACCTTCACCATCCGAGAGATGACCCAAATGAGTCTTGCAGGCACGGCGACCTAAAACCTGAGAACATTTTGTGCTTCAGCAAGAATGAGGATGAAATTGGCGAAGGTAGAATTCCGACAGGCGTTCGGCTCGTTGTCGGTGATGCTGGACATGCCAAAGCACATGAGATGACCACTGAGTTCCAAGGTTCCCCAACGGCTGAATCAAGAGGCACGGTAATGTACTCGCCTCCAGAGGCGGACATCAAACAAGCTAGAACCAGAAGATACGACATCTGGTCCCTTGGCTGTCTGTATATTGAGTCCCTTATCTGGATGATATATGGCTACGATGCGCTGAAGTCTTTTCATTCAGATGTCGGTCCTGGAGAGCCCTACTTCTTTAAAGATTCGCCTGTCGATCTCAAAGATGCCGTGAAAGAATGGATCAAGGCAATCAAAATGGATCCTCGCTGCGCTCCCGTCGAGAAGACTGCCGTCGGACGTCTAGTCACTTTGATTGAAGAGAGAATGCTAGTCGTCCGAGTCACGAACCGCGGGGTGCCAGCCCGTGAAAACTCGGACACGGAGCATTCGACAGCTCCCATGCTCCTTCTCAGACGAGCTACAGCGGACATGTCAGAGGAAATTCCCGAAAGAGCCGATGCTAAGGAAGTCTACGAAGAGATGGAGAGAATATTCGATGCCGGCAAGCAGAATCAGGGTCTGGCATGGATGGTTCGGGATAGGGAAGCTTCTGCACGTGGGCCCCCTATCATCACAAGAGGTCTAGCTGCTAGCGACAACAAAAGACTTTCAAGAGCACGAGAATTTCAAAAATAGAAAAGATGTAAGCCAAAATGTGGGACTCGTCTTCGGTCAGCACTCGTTAACATCACACAGATTAGGCATGTTAATCTGGAGAAGTAATGACATGGAATGGTAGGTAATGCGGGTGGCGCGGTTTTCATTGAGAATGAATGGAGAGAAAGCCCATAGAGCGTCATTCTCTCACGTAGCTGCCCTGATGAGAGGGAATCTTGCACAAATCCAACGCTTGTCCAAATTTTGCTCGCAAGAATTTGTTACGTCAGTGAGCCTTCCGAAGTAGCATCGTCACCATCAAGCTGACGAGCATCATTTGCGACGGACCAGACGGTATTGTATAATCAAATATTGCTTCAAAGTCCGACTGGCGATGCTACGCTACAAGTTAACAACGGCCTAGAATTTGGCTTGAAGGTATTTCGCTAACCTACTTCGGCTCTGTAACTAGACTGTCAGTACTTACCTCAGCTCAACCTCGATATCTTGGCCTAGATATCGGCAGCAGACCTTTTGACGAGATAGAGCTGATCTGACATAACCTGTACGTCATCGAGAACATACCCTTGACAGCATCACTGGAAGGGTTAGATGGCGTTTCTCTGCCCAAGACATTCCAGGACGCAGCGATCAAGACCAGACAACCAGGATCGAAGCATTTCTGGATCGACTTCCTGTGCATCCTCCTGGATCGTGGTCCGAACATGATTCTGCCTCAAAGGCTGACTCGGAAAGAGTCTCAGGGCTCATGTAAGAAACATTCGGCTCCGCATATGCCATCATCGAAGTTTACTGGGAATTACGGAGTATTCCAGTCAAACCTCCACATAGACATTTTTGGCAGCGTCGAAACACTGCAACAACCCTGCAGCGAATCAATTTTCCTTCCGAAGAACGGGTTCGCACTTGGTCATAGGTGGCCTTTGATGGAGAAAGGAGGTACATGCCAGTTGCTTTTGGCGACCTCGAGAGGACTAAGAATATCTCATCACCTTTCCAAAGGTCGTTGCAAGCCATATCGTATGTGGATCCGCCGGCCTCGGAGGAGTCATACTTCGAGTACCAGTCTGCACACCAATGAGAGACAATCCGGCGAGGATGATCTTGGACGAGCCAAATGGGGGTTTGCCTCGGCCGCTCTTGTGTGCCATTGTTGGTTCGAACAAGGAGCACGGGGGGGACCCGCTGCGACAATGCGCTCTCATTGTTACACCACTCGAGGAATTAGGGGAGGAAAAGGTGGTTGAGAAGATTGGAGTGGCCTATCTGCCTGTAAGGGATGTCTCGGTTGGAGATGGCGCCGAGTTCGTGAACTTTCAGGAGCTGTCTGTTGGTTCAAGCTTGTACCTCGATACGACTGACTCGGTTACTTATTCAACAATTCCAGATGGTAACTTCGAGCATGCTCTGGTTATAGCCAGTAACAGAATAGGGGTAGTCATGTCGTGAGAACGTCGTGTCTTGATCTTGGGTACAAGGTTATCATTGTTCTTCGTAGTTTGTTCGGCGTCTGTATCAGGACGAAAATAAGCATAGATTTGAGATCCTTGAAACATCATGATTTGGGCAACTGAATTTTTGCATGCATGTCTTCGATCCAGCTGGGTGTTGGTTCTCGCACGAATTTGCCGATATTCTAGCGGACGGCCCCGGATACCGGTCCCGCCCCAGAGCCGAATCATTTCCGGGCTCCGGGTGAAGAGCCGTATCTCCTCCGCTGCAATATTCGAAACGTTTACCTTGAGAATTGATTCTTTGACCATTATTCCACTGTGCTTCTGATTCGTTTTACGATTGTCTTTCTTACAAGACCATTGCCTCCTTTTGCTCCATCATCGCCCTGGCCTACTTGGAGTCGAGGGCTTCCAGGTTTCTCCACTGTCTCCAATGCAAAATGATCCTGTGACATCATATCGTATCTTCACATCCTGGATGCATTTTGCAGCAACCTTTTCTAGCGTAAGGTACAAGCGACTCGAAAGATACTCTCCTCATCATCTTGTGCACTGCAAAATCGCAACCACCAAGCCGATTGGGCGATACACACCTGACCTCACGCGCACGCGCACGCGCCTTGCCATTGAAACAACTTGCGGGGCAGAGCAACGAGCACGATTGCCAGAAATGTAACCGCAACACGCATATACGAGATTCAAAATGAATAGACTGCAATACTTTGAGTCAAGAGAAATGCCATTACGATAAATCATTATCATATCAGAACAATAGCGCCCGCGAGCCATGCCGCTACTCGTACAAAACGCCTAGCCAATCCCACCTCCGTCGATGTCATGCACCATCCCTCGGCCATGAATTTTTGCATCAACCATTTCCATATTCGCCCATTTAAACAGTGCTCATGTGGTGGCAGCAGCAAGTCCAATCACCACCAGGCTCCTGCTTCCAAACACTATTGCAAATCCCCTCCGTCGCGACGAGCTTCTTTCCCTCCTGACGCCAGGCGGTGACTCTGTACACCAGGCTGGAGCTCATCATGTCAATCTCGACAAACTCGGGGTCGTCGTGCATGCGGTACGCCGTCCAGGGCTCCCAGTCCTCCTCGAGGTACTCCTGGAGCGTCGGCTTGGATTTGGGCGAGAGGGGCTTCTGGCCTGGGTGGGCGAGTACAGCCTCCTTGTCGAGGTACCTCTTCAGGTGCTTCGTCTTGCTGTCGCACATTGCGCGCCAGAGGAGGGTCTCGGCTTCGATTGTGTCTTCCTTGTTGCGGGAGTAGATGGTACCCGATCCCTTGTTCTCGTCGTCGGACATTGTGGTGGTGTTTTCGTGTGTTTCTTTTCTATGGTGTTTTTTGTGTATTCCAAGACTGTTTCAAGTTTCTCGTGCGTGTATTGTACTGGTCTATCGTGGAGTTTTCAATGATCAATGGTCAAAGTTCAATAGAGTGAGGGGAACGGTAGCAAGTTAGAAAGTGCGCCAAAGAGCTTTATGATGTCGCTCAGAGCTCTGTCCTCCCTAAGCAGCGGCATTGCGTGTGACGGAGTCGTCCAAAAACCGGAAATCCTGGGTTTGCTTGCGTTGCGTTGCGCGTCTGATTGGGCGGGCAGGGAAATGCTCCTGTGTTGGCGGGCTTGACGTCACACTCCGGTGATGCGCAGCGGCGAAGAGGGGCCACCAGCGGCTCATTGCGGGGGAGCGTCAGTCGTGAGAGACAGGGGTTGGAACTTGGAAACAGGTTACTTCCACAAGGTCTAGACTCTCTTTTCTCTCCCTTCGTACTCTCAGTCTCGGTGAGTGCTGTGAAAGGTTCGACAGGGCATGCGACCTCTGATGTAACGCGTGCACTGACGGGTCCGGGGGCAACCCGGCCGAGAAGGTTCATCCACACGTCGCGGTTTCGACGTCTTTGATGAGTTGAATGATGCGCTAACTAGCGTTGGTGGGCGCGGAACGTCAACGTTGTAGTCGGCTCCGCCCGTCAGATCGTGGGCCACGAGCAATGGCTTCGATCTATCGTTCAACGTCCCCATCGCGGCGCAAGGGCTAGACTGGCCTGTTTTCTAGAGTCGGTTTCTAGTGTCGCAAAGCTTTTGAACTTGCAACAGGTGAATAGCGAGCGACGGTGAGTGAGATTCACGTCCACTGGCTTCAGTGGGCTGGTTCATTTCATCATGTTTTTTTTTCAGATTGATGAGCGCGCATTTCATGAGCTACTCACTCAATCTCACCGAGCAGTCCATTTGTCAAGGCTCAAATGAGCTCCATGAACGCGGAGACTTGTCAATAAATTTTCTTCCCATTTGCATCTTTTATCCTTCTCCCGACGATCTCAGCGTGGAATTCCTTCACTAGCTGTTATGTCAAGACATGATCTCAAAGCTGGGCGCTCGGATCGTTTAAGCTACTCAAGAAATGACGTCAAGACTCCCATTTTTGGACAGCAATTTGCGCCTTTGAGTGTGAATGCGCCAACGCAACTGAACATTCACTATGAGTAGAACATTCACTATGAGTACAAATGTCAACTACCTAAATCGATTGATATACACCACACACAATGGACGACTGGCAAGAAGCAGCTTTTACATCAAGACATGTCCACAACAGAGCAAACAAGTCCAACAAAGGGGGCGGGCGAGGACGACGCGGTGGAGCCTTCGAGGTCAAGAGAGCATTTGGTAGATACGATTTCAAGTGTCCGAGTGCCACCAAACTGAGAGGACAGATATCGGAGGAAGGAAAGGGAAAATCTGCTGGTCCGTCAATGGATATCTTTCGGCTGTCGGAAGATGGCAGGGGGTTATTGGGACAGCTGAACCTGCCCGGGGTCCTCGATGCCAGCATCATTCTTACCGGAAGCAGAAAGGTTCTCGAAGACTTGATATCTCAGTTTGAAGGGAGCGACGAAGAGGCTGATATCTCCGACGACCCTAATGAGAAAGATGGTCCGGTCCCGAGACACCATGTTAGTGAGGATGAGACGAGGGCAGACAATAATCAAGGAACAACAGGGGGCTATATCGACAAGGAAGGGGAGGAAGTCAACGAAGAATCGGAAGACGAAGAAGAGAGCGAAGCTGAGGAGCAGAAGCGGTTCAAGAATTTCGAGAAGAACAGCTTTCGCTCGCCCAAATTCTGGTTTCAATGGAACGGAGACGTTACGCCTACCGCGACACCCTCGCTACATAACGCTACGCTACCATCACCTACCGGGGAGACTGGAAGAGGCTATATTGTGTTCTCTGGAAATGACTGCCGCTCTTTCAAGGGGACAATCAGCTGCGATTCTCTAGGCTGGAAGGATATCTCAATCTCTGGGTGGAAGGAGGTGTCCATGAGCGAGAGGGACGTAAGCTTTGTCTGGAAGTAATAAATCAACTCAAGGCAAGAAACTCAAGGCAAGAAAGGATCTCTGATTATTTTGATGATAAAGGGTGGCGCGGCTTTGAGTTCAAACTGATTGATATTGGAAGGGAATGATTTAGAGAGTGTTCCGCGAGTCGTTTTGCCTTCAGGGGTCGGTGCAATCACCGCCCTATCTAACTTCTTCAATTGCCAGTCTCACTCTCCATCATTCAAGTCTTGACTTCATTCCCAGCCATCTTCGTCTGCAAAGCAGCGTACATCCTGTTCATGGCATTACGGTTGAACTCCTCCCCAGTAACCATCGGATACTTCTTCAGCGGGCCCTGTATGACAGCCTCCTTACACGGCTGGTTGAAGAAAGCCATGCTATATCTCTCCCCGTAGTAATCCCCCTCTTCGCAGGGCGCCTTGACTCGATGGTAAGTGCTCTTAAATCGGTCGTCGCTCCAACTCATGAGCAAGTCGCCGATATTACATATGATGACCCCGGGCTTGATCTCGACCTTTGTCCATTGGTCCCCCAGGGCATGCTCGCTGACAGCCTCACGACCAGGACATATCTCGAGTCCCGATTGTCCTTCGCGTTGAAATAGCAGCGTCAGAAATCCCCAATCGGCATGAGCGCCTGCTCGATGATACACCTTTCCATCATTGACGCGCGGAGTTTCAAAGTAATGCAGAAGTCGGAGTACAGACTGCGCGCCGGGGTGGGTGGCTTCGTGGTACTTGATGAAGTAGTCGTCCTGAAAGCCAAGGCCCCGGGCCAGGCAGAGCATCAGCCTTTCCGAGATGGACTGTACACGATGCATGAAGGCCAGAGACTGTTCCTTGAAGCCGGGGAGGATCTCATCGCTGGCCCAGACGCCGTTCATATTATCCCCAAATTGGAGTTGATACGACTCCTTCTGGTCGGCTGCACCCGTGGACGGTCTGATCTGTGACAGCTTCTCCCAGCCGACGTTTTTAGGACTCCATGGAACGGTGGCCTTTGCTTCATCTGGTAGGGAGAAGAAAGACTCGGACACGGAGAACATCTCGTCGACTTCGGATTGGCTTAGGCCGTGGTCCTTGATGGAGAAGAAGCCGACGTTCTCAGCGGCGCCACATAGCTGAGAGGTGATTTCATCGATGCGGCTGTCGAAATTGTGGAGTGAGATCTATGATGGAAAAGATCTCTTTTAGTTCTCTCGCACGAACAGTCATCAGAGCAGGGCACGAGGACACACCTCGGGGATTACCCGTTCAACGTACTTCGTCTTTTCTGCCATGGCGATTCGATTGGGCTCTCACAGTGTAGCCTGGAATCTGGATATGTGCTAGAGAATGAATACACACTTCGAATGACGCAGCAAACAGACCTGTGGTTCATGAGCTTTGCGACGATCACGACGTTAAAGCAGTCGACCATGTCCCTGGTGAACTTCGTCGTCTACACAACTCACTCATGCTCCTGGCAGTCGAGATAAGATGATGATGAGTGAGATGCGACCGCATGCACGTCCCGCCCTTCAGAAAGCTAGGATTGGTGGACAACGCAGGCTTATCTTTAGGACCAGTTGCCCCCAAATGAAGGTTGCAGCATATCTGGTGAAGGACGTGCGATACCTGGTAGCATATCAGCGGAGACTACGGATACAGGTAACAACTTCTCTACCCTGAGACACCAAGTGCATTCATTGAGAAGCCTATCAAACCTGATTTTATTCCTGTAGTGCGTGGATGTTTTTACCCCAGTCGATGTTTACGAAGGCAGCATGCCCGAACACGATGTCATTATTATAATGTTGAGTTGTGAAAGGAAGTTGTGAGATCTGCAGTGGCAGGCTTCCACGGGCTATAGGGCCTATAGTGGCCGGCCAACCACTCGCCAGGGGCACCTAAGCCACCCCGGCGGCTCCCTCTGCAGCCCAAACGTACATTAAGCCCCATCACGAAGACGCCGAGGATGGGCTGTTTTTGATATCTTTGGGTTCTCTGACGATAGTAGTAATGTGGCACAAGTCATTTGCTTCATTCTTAGTCAAATCTATCAAGTCCCGTAAGCTATTGAAGTCTGTTCGAATAGATATCTTTTGCAGTGCTGCCCATGATGAAATCGTCATCCAAGCGCGTCCTCTCTGCGACAGCAATTCTAGCTGCGAGAACCCCAAGTACCAGAACCTTGGACTCGCTCACAAGTCCTGACCCAACTTGTACAAAAGCGTAATCTTAAAAGACCCATCCTCGCTCCTCTCACCAGTCCTGAAAGCAGCAGCCTGCTCCTGCGTAATCCTCACAACAGCCGTCTCGCTCCCAAACTCCAGATTAGCGTGGTTGAAATCAATGTGCGTGCCCCGCACCAGAAGCCGCACGTTGATCTCAGAGTGCGCGGGCAGGGTGTACCGCGTACCGACCGAGACGGTGACCAGCACGGCGCCCGTAGTCTGCGTCTCGGCGCGGAGGGTGACTTGGTTGTCCGGGGTATCAAAGTACTGCGGGCGGGCCGTCGACGCGGGCGGGCGGAAGTCGAAGCGGTTCGGGACGTTGGGGAGGCCGCGGTTGAAGGCGTTGCAGAAGGGCCAGCACCAGCCGCCGCCTGAGGCGCGGGCGGCGACGGAGGTGTCTTCTGTGGCCGGGGCGCGGGCGGCTAGATCCGCGTTGACGGCGACCGGGGAGGCCGTGGCGAAGTTGGCCCCGAGAAGGACGATGAAGAGGGCGCAAAGACCTCGGAAGAACTTTGAGGATAACATTTTAGGTAAGTCAACATACCCACTTCCTGGCACCCCCCTGTTTCTGGCACCACAAAAACGATGGGATCACAACCCAACCTCCTCATTACTATTAACTATTGATCCTCAACCACACCCACTACAATACAGCTGCCAGCCTCACTAGGGCATTCAGAGTCGCTGGATTCAGCCGTGATAACCTCCTTTTCACCCGCTTCGATTTGAGCCCGATGGATATCCCTGATGTTCGCGAACTTCGTATTGGGATCG